>NC_081164.1:24802102-24949602 GCF_012432095.1 Onychostoma macrolepis | reverse complement strand
CAATCGCGTTAGGGAAACACCAGAAAACTAATTCTAATGTGATTGGCTGTTGTCAGCACCAAGCTTCAGACACGCCCTCCATCAAGCGTTGATGCCGATGCCCGTGTCAATGTACCGTAAGATAACATCTAGCATGAAGATGCATGTTTCTGGATCTGGTACCTTGCTGCTACTGTAGCCACGTTCTCCATCCAGGCCATGATCTGTCCTCCAAATGTGTTTCCATGGTGATTGGCATGTGGCGGCAGCACCAGCTCGATGCTCTCGACCCGCGTGAGCTCGATGAACACCGCGGGCGCGACGGGCTTCCTGCTACACAGTCCTGAAACGTCAACAAATCCTGTTCAGCATGCACTTCATCAGCACACTGACTCGTGACTGGAACTTCTGATCTCACTGCCAAGTTGTGGCTCTCGTCGAGTCCCGTGTCTGTCCTCTGGCTGACTCTATCATGGGATTCTTTCCACTGGAGACACTCAGTGTATTCGGGGCAGTGATTTTAATATCAAATGTTGCACCATTTGTTCTTTCAGGATTTATTGCCAACGAACAACCAATGAAGTTTGTTTCCATGACTTGGTGAAGTTATTAGAAGTACAATCTCCTGGAGTAAACCGAGGTGTGACATAATAGCTTGCAGATCACTCGATACACCATCCATCTCAGAACTGCATAAGCAGACACAACTATATACTAATTTAATGACAGAGTTGAAGGAAAGTGCTAACCCTTGTCTTGAAGGTTGTAATAGTCCTTCATGAGGTTCTTGAAGGCCTCTTCATTGAAGATACGGAGTCGTCGTCTCTCTGAAGCTAGTGAATATTCCAGCATTTCCTCTACGGAGCCCTGAACGTCCAACGGTTTCAGAGACACCTGCAGAAATAGACATCAATGAATATTTAGGAATAATTATATTTCTATATACATAAAGTCAAAGCAAGAGAGAAGTTATATACACATATTTGTCACTGTTATCATATATTGCTACTCTGACAGTCACTGTAGATGTCACATTAAAATTTTGCTGTTTGAGAGGGCCTACAAAGATGCTTTTTTAATAGAATCCAGAAACAAAATTGTCTAATACTGATGATCAAATGTGACATAATATTTTAAAGCAATATTTCAGAATTTAAAAGAAGGATTTAAAGAGTATTTGCAGCTGCCGCTGCACAAAATTAAAAACTGTTGATATCCATATTAAATGAAAATATTTAAAAATATTCTTCAGCCATAAGTCTTAATTCTCTGTCTGTAATTATAATCCATGCTAATGAAAAAAAGCCAAATATTACAACTTTAATAAATATGTGTTCTTAATCCATCATTAGTTCTTTAATTAAGTCTAAGCTGACTAATTAAAAAAATCAATCAAAATAAAAAAAAATACATTGTGAAGCATTTACATTAAACAACACATAATGCGCATCAATGTGTCCATATATTTATAAAATCTGAAAGAAAACTCTTCTGCTCCTCAAGGCTGCATTTATTTGATTAGAAATGCATTAAAATCATATAATATTGTGAAATAGTATTACAATGTAAAATAACTATTTAAATATATTTTAAAATAGAATTTATTTCTGTGGTGCAAAGCTGTATTTTCAGCATCATTACTCCAGTCTTCAACGTCTCATGATCCTTCAGAAATCATTTTAATATGCTGATTTGCTGCTCAGGATACATTTCTTATTACATTTTTCCAATATTTGTTTTTCAAATATCGGAAAACTTCAAAAGGTTGGCATTTATTTGAAATACAAATCTTTTGTGATATTAGAATTGGTCTTTACTGTCATTTTTTATCAATTTCATGCACGCTTGCTCTCACTGACCCAAAAGCTTTAATCAGTAGAGTAAAATTTAGATTTGAGTTGGCTTAATAGGATAATTTACCCCAAATTCTACAGTGCATTCTTGACAGAGACGTTTCCTCACCTTGTGTGTTCCTGTTGGTTTGGCGACAAACGTGGAGAAGGCCACGCAAACCCTCTTTGTCACCCCACTGAGCACCTCCTGTACCGATACATGGATGCCTACCTGATGAAAACAGAGGCCTGATCAGACACAGGAATGCATTATAGTTATTCCGTTAATATTTAATACTGTAAATGTGTTTCGCCTTGTATTACCTCCATACTTGTGTTGAAAGCCCTGTTCACTCTGGCTTTGATATTGATAACCTGCCCAACCCTGAAATACAGAGAGATATGATATATGATAACAGATCAATTTATCACACAACATGAGATACTCAAGAAGCACTTGATCTAGCATTTGCTAAACATGACCTTAGACCCGTCACTAAAATCTGATTGGATGCTAAGACTGTTGTTTCAGGATCGACAATGATGTTCTACTTTGATAAATCAAAAGAAAAGTTCACCCAGATATGAACATTTGATGCAAATATACTCACTTTCAGGCCATTCAAGATGTGGATGAGCTTGTTGCTTTACCAGAAAAAAAAATTGGAGAAATGTAGCATTACTTGCTCACAATTAGATCATATGCAGTGAATGGGTGCCGTCAGAAGGAGAGCCCAAACAGCTGATAAAAACATCATAATAATCCACACCACTCTTGTTAGCGTCTTATGAAGCAAAAAGCTGCGTCAAGACATTTAGATCATATAGTTTCCGGCTAAAATTTATCAATAACATTCTTCCTCTTATGAAAAAGTTGCACAGTACGCACAGGTCAAGCACCATTTACAAGCTAAAACAGTACAAAACATGCTCTAAACAAATATGTGGGTGGATTTTGATGTGAGAGGACAACAGAGGATGGACTTTTTAATTGAAGGAAGCATTATTATAGATTATGGATGCATATTTTGGATTTGTTTCTTACAAACATGCAGCTTTTGCTTCACAAGATGTTAACTGATGGACTGGAGTGGTGTGGATTATTGTGATTGGGACTCTCATTCTGACGGCACCCATTCACTACAGAGCATCCATTGCTGAGACACTGATGCAATGCTAAATTTCTCCAAATCTGTTCCGATCAAGAAACAAACTCATCTACATCTTGAATGGCAAGATGGTGAGTAAATTTTCATTTACGTGATATAGGACACATTCTACCTCACAGTCTCTTCAAACTGGATATCATCCATGGAAGCCGTTACACAAGCCATTCCTGCATGTCTTTCAGCTTAAAGGAAGAAAAAGACAGAGATTTATAACATAAACCGCTAAATGAACCCTCAAAGATGGGCACACACTTATTGTTCAAATTTGCTTGTAACCGTTATTTATATTTCATGTGTGTAACTGGAGCAGAAACAGGAAGGATATAGAGTGTCTACTATAAGAGAGGACACGTGTAAATCATTGATGTGTGCCTTCCTCAAGCCCCTTTTCTTCAGTGACAGAGAAATATGGATTAACACAAGATTTGTGGGTAAAAGGTGGATGGATGCTAGTTACCCTCCTCGTTTGTTGTCTAAAGGTGACTGCTTATCTCTACCTACTCTGATGGGTTGATAACACACAAGGTTGTTTTGGAAAAAGGACATTTTTACTGCTTTAGCAGGTCAGTCGAGGTCTTGCTGTTCTCGCTTTTTCACTGGCAAGACTTTATCCAAATGGATTTACAGTATAGGATATTTAAGCAATTTAACATTTACTACTCAATATTTTTATCTTTAGTATGTTTACAGGGTGATGATGCAGCATATTATTAAGGGAAATAAATTTGCTGAGTTGTTATTGCACAAAAAAGCATGAAAGGGGACGATCATGTCCCACTTTAAGATGACCGCCTTAACAGGGACATATAGACCAGAGAAGTAAACTTATATAATAATTCATTATTATAATATGAAAAAGGTGTTATTACTGTCACTACTGATTCCTGAACATGAATTTTGTGACACTCATACTAATTTTACAGTAAAGCCTCTTTGTAGCAATTTGAATTGTATAAAGAGCTATACACATAAACTTGACTTAAAATACTAAATCAGATATTTTAAGTACATTTAAGTCACTATACATTCAATTATTTTAGTGTTTAATAATTTAAATATGTAAAAATTATAATTGAATAATGATAATATTTTAATGTACACTGTAAAAAGTGATAAGTTGACTTAACTTAAAAAAACTGAGGAAACCTGTTGCCTTAAAATTTTTAAGTAAATGATCATTTAAAAAAATAAGTTAACTGAATTGTCAAGTTCACTTAACTTTTAAAAAAAAATTATGTACTTACATTTTTTTTTAAGTTAAGTCAACTTTCACTTTTTACAGTGTAATTTTCACATATAATAATTTAGAATAGAATAATAAATAAATAAATAAATATTCTAATCATTTAATAAACTATTGTAATATTTAATATTAACTATATTTGGTGATTTAAAATATTTAAATAATAATCAGAAAAAACAACAGAACCCCTGAATTATATACTACACCATTCTATTAATTCTATGCAGGCTTATGTTTTTAATTAAACTGATGTCATGATAGCAACAAGACATAATGATTCCACCAACTGGCCTACAAGTTCTGATGAATCATGAAGATGCTTAAATTGTTAAATATTAAGTGATTTTATAACTGAAATTATTAAATTAATTAAAACACCATCAACAACATGCCACTGCTGGTTTTCTGTACTAGCTCTGAAAGGGGCATCGTACCCTAATAATCTCACTTTTTACTTCAAAATAAAAATCTTTTGCATACAAATGGAAATTAATTACTGCATCCAAAAATACCCCTATACACACACATATATATATTAGTGCTGTCAAACGATTAATCGCATCCAAAATAAAAGTTTTTGTTTGCATAATATATGTGTGTGTACTGTGTATATTTATTATGTATATATAAATACATACACATACAGTTTAGCCTATATTTTGAAAATATATTTACATGTATATATTTATATTCATATAATTTATATCATATATAATATATAAATCATATATTTTTTTAAATATATACATGCATGTGTATGTATTTATATATACATAATAAATATACACAGTACACACATATATGTGACCCTGGACCACAAAACCGGTCAATTTTTCGAAATTGAGATTTATACATAATCTATTTGAAACTATTTGAAAATCTGGAATCTGAGGGTGCAAAAAAAATCTAAATATTGAGAAAATCGCCTTTAAAGTTGTTAGCAATGCATATTACTAATCAAAAATTAAGTTTCGAAATATTTACAGTAGGAAATTTACAAACAAAACAAAAACTTTTATTTTGGATGCAATTAATCGTTTGACAGCACTAATATATACACATATGAAGAGTTTATCTGCAAAAACAGATCCTCCATTTTTTAAATTTTCAATGTTTTTTATTATGTTATCATGTTTTTATTGTTTATTGTGTTAGTTAGCTAGTATTTTTTGTTATTTTTACCTAATCAAAATAACCCAGCTGCAGTTTGATTGAGATTAATTGGAATGCACAATGAAAAAACATGATTCCTGAAGTTATCGGTTTGAGTTATCGGTTTATATATCATTATTAGTAAATGCAAAAACATTAGATTATTTAACTGAAAACTTGTTTTAAGTTTCAATTTGGAACAAACCTCACAAATGACAATGTCACAGATTATAAGTCATGATATAACCATTCAATAAATGTGTGAAGGCAATCAAAAAATCTGCATCTACAGCACACAGTCGCACTCACCTGCCAGACATGCGGTGGTGTCCATCCACTTCAGCAGCTGTCCGGCTCCCAGCTCTCCCTGATGGTTTGCATGGCAGGGCAGGATGGACTTGCACATCTGCACCTCCACCGGGCCGGACCCTTTCTTCCGTCCCTTCTCGCAGGATCCGTCCGTATCGAACGTTCCTCTTGACCAGTTCTGATCCATGAGGCCTCGTTCAAAGATGTGGAGTGTTGAAATAACTGGAGGTCAGTTCGTTTCTCTCTTATCAAGGCCGATGCCAGGTGACCTCAGCTCTGGCCAACTTGGACGGTCTGTGGGACCATGTGATGTGTGCCAAATGGCCGAGCTGAATACTTCTGTGAGCTGCAGGACACTATGTATTCACACACACACACACACACACACACCTGTGCTGCAGTTGCTGTTGCGACACTCGGATTGTGATGTAATCGCCATGTGCGTTTTATTAACTTGTTTTATGCGAGAGAGTCATTAAGCTGCGGAGTGTTGACAGGACACGAATGTAATATACTGTAAGATGGCAGAATTGAGGAGCTCTGATGCACCAAAACGTCCAATTTACATCGGAGATTATCGTACATCAACGAACTGAGCGAGCGCCTCAGTTCAGTTCAGTGCAGCGTTTAATAAAGCAATAAGCCCCAAGAAGCCGTGGTTTACAGTGAATTTATAACAGCTAAGGGGCGTTGTTAGGCACGATGCGAAGTGGAGGCTTATTGCTTTTATAAAACGGTAATTCCGTATACTTAGTAAGGTTTCACAAAATAAAACAGAGCAAATAAAGTATGATATTAATAAAAACAGTATTCTTCCACCAAACAATGTAGTTCCTCAGAAACAGTTGTGGTTGCCAAGCAACATACAAAGGAAACAAAGGTGTGTGTTTGTAGTGTAATTTACAACGGCTCAATTGAACGTGGCTCAACCAATCAGAATCAAGGACCGGAACTATCCGTTTTATAAATTCAGATTTATTTTAATTGGCCGTCAATATTTGTATCACCTTATCACCCTAAAAAACTTGCTCTGAACGTTGTGTTGTGGACTTTGTCTATTTAGAGTTAAGGTCTGTTTACACCAACTTGCCACGCACAAGCTGTAGTTGTAGGGTGGATTCTGATTGGCTGTCAGTGTTTTTATCGTTCATTAGAAGAAAAAAAAAAAAACGTTATGAAAAGGCTTGTTCACACCAAGGACGATAACTATAAAGATTTAATAACCATTATATTTATATGAGAAAGTCTACAGGAAAGTAAAACGTCAGAGCAATACCGAAAAAAAAAAAATATTCACTTTTTTTTTTTTTAGCTGATGATCCAATCCATGATAAAAACATTGACAGCCAATCAGAACCCAACAAACTTGAAAAGAGCTGGAGCATTTAACATTCCCACAGAATAAAAACAATTATTATCATTTTTGGTAAGAATGGGCTATAGAGCGATTTTTAAAACTTTACGGTTATAGCTATTGGAGTGAACGGGCCTGAACTGATCTAAAATAGTATTCATGACCAGAAACCAATATGCAATAATAAATAAATAATACACAATTAAATTTTACCAAACAGATCAAATCAAATCAACAAAATAGAAACAATCATACCATCTTGTTTTTCCGTTAAAGAAAGTCAAAACATAAGGTGGTGAGGGACAATATAGTAATAAAATATTTAACAACAACAACAAAACAAAAACAGATAGTGGAGTTGTCTTTTCACCCACAGACTCTTACTTAAGGCAAGTTAAGATAGTTAAGGGCTCACCATACAAACAGGAGGCTGCTTGGTTTCCATTATAATATTAGTGACTTAAGTCTAATTTGTATTTAAGATGGCTAACCCTGCTAAACTTTAACCATTTTCACATAAATATTATAAAAGTTGAATCTATATGGGTAGTTGACAAATAAAAATCGGACTGTGTCCTATGGTGTGACATAGCAAAAATGTAAAAAAAAAAAAACTTAACATACAAATAACATGAGAAAAATACATCTTCATTCTTAGAGTTACAAATAGCATGATGAGAGGTTTTTTGTTGTTGTTTTTTTACATTTTTGCTGTCACACCATACGTCAACTACCCATATATGTGACCCCTGGACCACAAAACCAGTCTTAAGTGTCAGTTTTTCTAAATTGAGATTTATACATCATATGAAAGCTGAATAATTAAGCCTTCCATTGATGTATGGTTTGTTAGGATCGGACAATATTTGGCGGAGATACAACTATTTGAAAATCTGGAATCTGAGGGTGCAAAAAAATCTAAATATTGAGAAAATCACCTTTAAAGTTGTCCAAATGAAGTTCTTAGCAATGCATATTACTAATCAAAAATTAAGTTTTGATATATTTACGGTAAGAAATTTACAAAGTATCTTCATGAAACATGATCTTTACTTAATATCCTAATGATTTTTGGCATAAAATAAAAATGGATAATTTTGACCCATACAATGTATTTTTGGCTATTGCTACAAATATACCCCAGCGACTTAAGACTGGTTTTGTGCTCCAGGGTCACATATTATAAGAAGCAACAATTTGTACATTTCTCTTATGTAAACAGAAAAACACATACAAAATCACACATAAAAAAAACAAGCGAAATGATTTGAGAGTCTGTTAAACAGCAATGAGAAGCTTTATATCAGTATAGGATATCCAAAACTTCTCTGTGTATTTACAAAAGTCAACACAAGGTAGAAAATAAACACTTCACAAAATCAAAAATCAAACATCAAATAAGTCAAATGAAAATGTTGTACACTCATGATGGGGTCTCTCTCATAGTCAGGAAAAAATCTGGGGCAAAAAAGGGCAAATGTTATTACAAATAAACACAAAAACACCTCAGTTATTGTACAGTGTTGTTTTAAATAATTCACAGAGACACAGATGAATCAGATCCCCAAGCTATAAAAAAAATTCACATATATATATTTGAGAAATTCCGCAATAATAATAATAATAATAATAATAATAATTCCACTTGGGAAAAAAAAAAAAAAAAAAAAGCAAATCACAGTTTCTCCGGGTGACACAACAACGGCTGTATAAATAAGTTGATTATTAGAATGACAGATGTACGGAATTATAATTCCCATTCATGTGCCCTTCCTCTAAATGGACCAGTTTCCTTTTTCCCAAAAATCGTCCTTACTTCCTGTATTCACATGCAAAGATTTTCACAAAGAAAACGTTGTAATATAAGAGCAGTAAACGTTGTATCTGTGTACGTCACATGATTAGGAGTATTTTCAAAACATGACAGAAATATTCTTCGGTAACTGAAGCGAGTGCGACGATCTCAGTTCAGTTTCAGAGGACGTTCCTCTCGCGTCCCCCGGTTAAGAATTTTTTTTTTTATGGTACGTGTGGAATGGCTGTTCTTCGTAGGCATCGTCCTGAAAAATAAATCTCCTGTATATACAAACAAAACCTCCAGGGCGTTGATCAGATTGGACTGCATTTGAGGAGCGCAGATGTGCGAAGGTAGGGAATGATAAATTACAGACGTCAGTTGGAATTACAAACACATTTCCGTTGACGACAACTCAACCCGTTTCAATAAAACACGAATCGAACTCTCTCGATGACGACACAAAGACGATTATGAATCAATTACAGTGCGTCCTTGCAGGGAAATTGATTTTTAGCATTGCGATTCTGACATTTTACGAACTCGACCCCAACTGCATCTCAATAAGCGTTTCTTGCGATAAATCCGTTTACATAGATCTGTCAATTTACATCATATTTCAAGAAAATATGATTTTGGTTTCGTTAAAAACAAGTCCATCGTCTCTCTCTTTCTAGGATCAATATATGTCCTTTCATACACACATGCACATGTAACTTTGAATGTACACCCACATATATACACGAAGATATACGTAAATATAGACAGGCTGTTGATTCGTCGTTCTCAGCCCAATGTGGTTCAGCTTTGTCTCTTGATGTGACGCGGCCGAGGAGGTGAAAGAATGACGCTTGAAGAAAAAAGGAAACGAAGGAAGGAGAGAGAAAGGAGAGGCTTGGACCCATATTCTTCAGAGAGCAGAAGAGGGCTGGCTACAGCGCGCTTGCACAAGTTCCATGTCATGTGGTGGAATCCACCTGGATTTCCAAATGAGGTCTTCACACACTCATGGTCATGTTTGGAGAATACTGCAAGGACATTAGAGTTGGAGAAGAGTTTGAGTGGGGAACTCTAAAAGAATAGTTTACACTAAAATGAAAATATGCTGAAATTTGACTCAAACTCATCAACATTTTGGATGACCGGAGAGTGTTTCTTCATCAGGTGTGGAGAAATGTAGCATTACATCACTTGCTGCAGTGAATGGGTGCCGTCGGAATAAGAGTCCAAACAGCTGATAAAAACATCACAATAATCCACACGTAATCTCCAGTCTGTCAATTAATATGTTGAGAAGTGAAAAGTTGCATGGTTGTAGTAAACAGATCCATCAAGGAGTTTTTAAAGTCAAACCACTGCTTCTGGCCAAAATACAACATAAAATAATATTATGGCTAGAAGACTCAGAAACAATGGTTTGAAGTTAAAAATGTCTTGATGGATTTTTATTTTATATACATGCAGTGTTTCACTTCATTAGATGTTAACTGATAGACTGGAGTGGTGTGGATTATTGTGATGTTTTTATCAGCTGTTTGGACTCTCATTCTGACGGCACCCATTCACTGCAGAGCATCCATTGCGGAGACACTGATGCAATGCTACATTTCTCCAAATCTGTTTAGATGAAGAAACGAACTCTTCCACATCTCGGATGGCCTGAGGGTGAGGAAACTTTTAGCAAATTGTCATTTTTGTGTATATAAAATATACATAAATGCATCATCTTAAACACTTCATTGTTTAAATATAAAACGTTATAATTTAAATAAACTATTTAACAGATGAGTGGCTGAAGTTAAAGCACAAATAGACAGGACAGGACATACACTCTCATTCTGGAAAGGGTTGAGGAAATTTCCGCCCATTTCTCCGTCATCTCGAGGAGTTCCAGGCTGGTTGCTCATGCTTAGGTTACCAGGAGAGTTCTGTACAGATAGATAGTGTGATTTTTCAGTCCAATAAGGTTTGTGGATGACCCAACTTGTGAATGAAGATTAGGGCTGTCAATTTAACACATTTTAACAATAATAAAAGCTGAACTTTTAACAAGACAAGAAACAGCAGCCAAAAAAACATCTATCATGTAATGAATTTGATTAAAATATTAATAAATTGACAGTCCTAATTAAAATGTGAAACAACAACTCTTACCTTGGGCATACTGTCCATGTCAGCTGACCCTAAAGAAATAAAAATACAGATTTCAGATTTTAAATTATACTGTAGGTGTATAGTTGCAAAGGCAGTACTTTTAAAATGCGTGATTAATCTTAAATGACCACAAGGTGGCATAATCACGCAAGGCAAAAAATGACAACAAATCAGGAAATCAAGCATGAAAGCTGCGATTTCACATTGAATTATGACATGCTTTGATACTCTCCAAGCAAAGTAAGTGGACAGCACTCAAAGATGTCCAAGAGTACGTTCTAAAGTGGTTGTTTGTATTAGAGAAGCTCTTACCTAATGATCCATTCATGTGATGAGGCTCCATTCCTGCCATGCCGCCCATCGGACCATCTCCACCCGGACCAATAGGGAACTGTCAAACACACACACAAGCTCATATAACGTTGTTATAAAAACTACAGAGAAAGTTTTGTCAGTAAGTACAGAATGAACAAATGCAGCTCAATATGAACTGAGATGCATGTGTGTAGATATTTTAAACTCATCATGCTCTCTTACATTTTGCCTGTTTCCTCCGGGCGGCACTGTGTTGATCATGGTGTACATATTTTCTCCAGAGTTTGTCGAGTCTGCAGAGGAAGAGCCAAACACACAAGCGCATCAACAACGTTTCAGCCAATGCTTAACTGATATGGCTGGAAAATGTATTTTGAAGTATTTTCATGTATATACATTTATATTTTATATTATTTATAAATATATTTAATATATAAACATAACATATTTTTCTTGAATATATACATACATGCATGTGTTTGTATTTATATATACATAAATATACACAGTACACACACATGTATTATGTAAACAAAAACTTATTTTGGTTGCTAAAAACATGCAAGTAAATAAATATTTATAAGTCTTAAATTAAAAATGATTCAAATAAATAAAATTATATACATATATAAATAAATAAAACACTCAAAAATAGTTACTTTAAATGCAAACATTTTTATTGTTATAATAAAAATATATAATATTTTTGAAGTAAAATAATGCTATTGGTATAATTTAAAAATATAATAATATTTAAATAAATATATATAAATGAAACTTTCAAATATAAGAAATGTATGTATGTACAAATTATTAAAAATAAAAATAAAATTATATGCATGTACATAAAACAAAATATGTTATTGCTTTATTTTTAAAATTTGAATTTTAAATACAAATGTTATTGTTAAAGTTATAATATAAAAATGGTATAATAATTCAAAAATATAATACATTAAATAAAAATATATTTTATAATATATATACTTTATGTGTGTGTAAAATATTTTTTATATTATATATAATTTTATTCTATTTTTCCCCCTCAATATATCTATCCATAATTAAATTCAACATTGCATGAAAAACTATCTTCTGCAGTCCTACCTGCAGGGCTAGGCATGATGGGAGTCCCCGGGGGCCCTCCTCCTCCGGGTGGACCCTGAGAAAGAGAGAAGATAAATATTGTTCTGAATCTCATGTAACAGATTAATTAGTTATATTTGCATGCACTTACAGCATGTACAGGTGTAAATGTGAAGACAGTTCTGTGTGTGTGTGGTTCATGACAAAGGCCCGAGGCCCTTGCTGTGGTCAGCACTGTGCATATCTGCTTCATCCTCCCTCTTCCCAAATCTAATTATCTCTCCTCCTTCTCTGCTGACTCGGCTCTGCTTTCCCGAGCAGCTCGTCTTGTCTGGCTGCTTTCAGTAAGCTACCACAGCTTCCCTTCCACAAATCATCTCAGCCGGGAGTTACTGACAGCGGTTTAACAGAAGATCTTGTGTAAATGTCTTAAAATGACGTGTTTAATCACACTGGGTATCTCAAATGTGCTTCAGTGTATCTGGCAATGTCTAGTTGTGTGAAGGATTTTCACTTGAGTTCTCGCCAGTTTTTTATATGTCTTTCTACAAGCTACAGTCATGGCCAAAAATATCGGCACCCTTGCAATTCTGTCAGAAAATGCAACCCTTCTCTCAGAAAATTGTTGCAGTTGCAAATGTTTTGGTACTCACATGTTTATTTTTTTTGTTTTGCATTGGAAATGCAGAAAAGTCAAATCTGATACAGTTCCACACAGAACCCAAAAAAATGCACTGGACAAAATTATTGGCACCCTTAACTTAATTTTGCTGGCCATTTCAGAACTCTCCAGCGCTTTGTTTGTAACCATTTCTGAGTGCTTTTTGAAGTGTGTTTCGGGTCATTGTCCTGCTGGAAGACCCATGACCTCTGGTGGAGACGCAGCTTTCTGACACTGGCCCCAAAATTCTTTGGTAATCATCAGATTTCATGACACCGTTCACACAGTCAAGGCATCCAGTGCCAGAAGCAGCAAAGCAACCCCAAAACATCTTTGAACCTCCACCATGTTTGACTGTAGGGACTGTGTTCTTTTCTTTGAAGGCCTCATTTCTTTTTGTGTAAACAGTGCCATGATGTCCTTTACCAAAAAGCTCTACTTTTGTCTCATCTGTCCACAGTACGTTCTCCCAGAAGGATTGTGGTTTCGTCACATAAGTTTTGTCAAACTCCAGTCTTGTGTCAGCAGTGGTGTCCTCCTGGGTCTCTCTTTTCATTCAGATGGCGACGGATAGTGCGAGCTGACACTGTTGAACCTGTGTCTGCAGATCGGCTTGAATTTGTCTGGAAGTTCACACTTCTTTCTTTTCTCCATGCTCAGTGTGACACACAAAACAAAGGTTGAGTCAACTTTTCTCCATTTTAACTGGTTGCAAGTGTGACTATATTGCCTACACCTGTTACTTGCCACAGGTGTGTCTAAATACAAATTACAGGAGCATCACACGCTTGAAAAGCAATTATTTCTTACAATTTTGACAAGGTGCCAATAATTTTGTCCAGTCCATTTTTGAGTGTGAAATTTTATCAAGTTTGACTTTTCTTCTCTGTTTTTTTTGTGTTGTTGCAGTGCAAATAAAAACAATAAGCACCAAAACATTTGCAACTGGAACAATTTTCTGAGAGAAGTGTTGCATTTTCTGACAGAATTGCAAGGGTGCCGATATTTTTGGCCATGACTGTATGTGCCTTATTTAAACAAATATATATTCAAATAAATACATATTCAATATTACACAATACACCACATCCAGTACAAATGTCTACATTCTTAAATCAAGCTAGAGAAGCAAAATATTTTTTAAAGAATCTATCAAAATTAAGTGAGTTAATAAAATAAAAAAATGGGAAGAAAAATAACTTAATTCAAAGGGAAAACAATATCTTTTAAGCAAAAATTAACCTATTTTTGATTTTTTTGGTTTTCATAAAACAATACTTAAAATCATTTGTCATTTTGCATCTCATAAATGTATCTAGAAAATACAATTTCACTCTTTATACTTAAAAATTATATCATAATAATCAGAAAAATGTTTCTTGAGCAGCAGATCAGTCATATTAGAATGATTTCTGAAGATCATGTGACATTGAAGACTGGAGTAATGATGCTGAAAATTCAGCTTTGCAT
Source organism: Onychostoma macrolepis (assembly GCF_012432095.1). Lineage (NCBI taxonomy): Eukaryota > Metazoa > Chordata > Actinopteri > Cypriniformes > Cyprinidae > Onychostoma > Onychostoma macrolepis. The sequence continues at coordinate 24,935,083 of NC_081164.1, read as the reverse complement.
CACAGAAATAAATTACATTTTACAATATATCACAATAGACAACAGCTATTTTAAACTGCAATAATATTTCACAATTTTACTGTATTTTTGATTAAATAAATGCAGCCTTGGTCAGCAGAAGAGACTTCTTTTAATAACATATAAACATTATTTTAAACTTTTGATCAAACAGTATTTAAATATTTTCTAGTAATGACTAGTAACAACATTTCTTGGCGTCCACGACTGAGGACACAGAACTATCTGCGATCAGATGCATGTCTAACAGCTGGACGTGAGCATTCATGGCTGTTGTAAATGGAGAGGGTCACGGCACTTACCACATAACTCCCTGGAGATGCCGAGGAGTACGGGATCTTAAATGCCACGTGGATCCGATCAGACAGAAAAAACAGAGAGAATGTCAACAAATCAGATGCTCTTCAAGTGCAAACATTTACCTACAGCTGTAGTGGCTGACATTTCACAACGACTGATTGGAGAAATGACTCACCGAGTTAGAATTTGGTGGATTTGGCCACGGTCTTCCTCCGGGACCCCTGTAATAGAGAGACGTGTTGCACTCATTGACTATTGTACGGCTAAATAGGAAATAATCTTTGTTATAAGGCAAGTACTTGTTAGTGTAATAGGAAATACGTACATATTCATCCCAGGCATCCCAGGACCCCCAAGAGCATTGAGTGGTGGTCTCATGCCTCCTCCATATGCCTGGAACAATAGAAAGAAATGTAGTGAAGTGTCTCTGCACGTAGTTTAGATGAGAGATGCAGACATACGGGTGTGATGGTCATACCTGTGGCCCAAGAGGTACCATCCCTCGGGGCGGAGTCATTCTTTGCATAGCCCCGCCCATATTTGGATGACCTGTCCAATCAAATGATCAGATGGAAATTAGTGGTAAACACATTAGTTGAGTCTAGTTGAATGAAATGTATTAAAAAAAAATTACAAATATGTTTTTATACAATAATAATAATAATAATATTTAACCTGGTAAAATGTATACCCTGTTTTATTTTTTTCTTACAGTGACTGAATCAAGCAATGATTAAAAAATTAAGAAAGGTAAAAAAATAATAATTCCTCGTCCAAAACATAGTTTTACATACAGTATGTTGTTACATATGTTGCATATGTTTTAATATAATAATGTATATGTTAAGTGGTAATACATATGGCCTCTTTTATTATAATTGTTTCTTAAGGTGAGTCTGATGAAACCTGTCACAAAATGTTTAAAAAAATAAGATTTCACCCCTCCCCAAAAATTATATACAGTAGGTTGCTAAATATATATTCAAATAAATGTAATGTTTAATATGGTAATATAACTTTTCTATTTTCTTTCTTAAGTTGAATCTCATGAAAACCGTCAAGTAATGTTAAAAAAAAAGAACATTTCACCCCTCCAAAAATAATATATGGTACTAAATATATTAAAAATTTAATATAACAATAATAATTTATATTTAATAGTGCTGTCAAATGATTAATCGCAATTAATCGCATCCAAAATAAAAGTTTTTGTTTACATAATATATATGCGTGTGCTGTGTATATTTATTATGTATATATAAATACAAACACATGCATGTATATATTTAAGAAAAATATGTTATGTTTATATATTAAATATTTATAAATAATATAAGAATATAAATATATAAATGTATATACATGAAAATACTTCCAAAATATATACTGTACGTCTGTGTATTTATATATACATAATAAATATACACAGTACACACACATATATTGTGTAAACAAAAACATTTATTTTGGATTCGATTAATCGTGATTAATTGTTTGACAGCACTAATATTTAATATAGCAATATATATATATATATATATATATATATATTTTTAAAGCAAATTTCATGAATGTTCATATTTCTATTACAATATATTTTGACAATATTAATAATGTACATTTAATACGGTAATATTAAATATTCACTATTACTACAGTAATATACATATTAGAACAATAAAACGTAATATTTAATATATAATAATATATAATATATAAATGACCTATTTTTATTTAGGATCATAATATTTTCATGACAATTAACCATCAATCAACTGCTCTCATTACTATAATATGAAAAACAAAAAACATTAAAACGTATTTAAACAGCATGGACATATTTAATTAATGATGATTAAAAAATAAAACAATCATTTGTCCAGACTTGATTTTCATTACTGAATTACCATAATGAGAATGAGATTTTTTTTCCACATTACGATAATGAGAATTCTAGGGGAAAAGTGCTTAATTGTTATGAAAATAATGTCACCATGGACAAAATGGTCCTAAAACAGGCTTCATTTTCTTTATGTAAAATATAATCTATTTTTCGTTTTGACTCAGGTGTTAAATATGACCCAAATATTTTTGTGAGATTCACATTGTAAAGGTTTAATTGCAAGCAAACCTTGTTGTCTCGATGGGTCCATACCACTGGGTAATAACGGCTGGTTTCCAGGGACTCCACCTAACGCCTGAACCAGTAAGATACAGTACAAATTAACATACACTCGTCAACATCTTCCAAGCAGGAGTAGATAAGGCCCATTAGGTGCCCTTGGGCTATGACATTAGATCAGGACCCAAAATATCACATTCATGAAGTCTGACTGGAAATAAAATGTGTAGCCTTAAGCGACAGGAATAGGAAAAAAATATATTATTCGAGGAAAATATTAGTCTTGGCTGAAAAGTCCTAGCATGACTCACAGCAAGTCAATTAGACAAGACTAAAATAAAACATTTAAAGCTCCAATCACTCCATTATGAGTTTGTATTTCTATATTAAGATGGCATTGTGTATTAAAACTAAACTGAAATGGAAAAGCACCTGGTTGGGTATTCTGAGAGGAGGTCTGGGGCCGCCAGGATAACGTGATGACATGAAAGGCTAGAAAAAAGAAGAGATATCACGTGAAATCAGCAACTTCCTACTCTAAAGTCAATATAAAATCAAAACTGAGTAACTGAATCCCTCTTTATTGGCTCACTAAAACAGTCACTAAAGCACCAGCTAGATAGCCAGCAGTGACCGTACTGAACTGGGTCTTTTTTAAGATCAGTACACAGTGAACTAGCTTTACTTCAGCTCTGGGGGCATTTACTCAAAGCTCGAGCAAATCAATAGCACAGAGAAAGTCTCAGGAGAACAGAAAACAATTATTTCCAAGCATCCAACCGAACGAGGCCATTTCCACCTCCACATCTGAGGTAAGATTAAGAAAAAACCCTTGATAAAAAAGTAAACATACTACATGTATCTAAGACGAGAAGGCTCAAGAAAACATCCCTAATACACTACACAACAAATAGTTGGGTCGGTAAGATTTTTTCATGTTTTTGAAGAAAGTCTCTCATGCAAACATACAGTAAAAACAGACATTTCCTGAAATATTATTACAACTTGTTTTATAATTGAATATATCTTAACATGCAATTTATTCCTGTGATGCAAAGCTGAATTTTCAGTCTTCAGTGTCACATGATCCTTCAGAAATCATCCTAACGTACTGATTTGCTGCTCATTTCAAACATTTCATATTATTAACAATATTGAAAACAACTGTGCTGCTTAATATTTTTGTGGAAACCATGATGCATGTTTTTTTCAAGTTTCTTTTAAGATTAAAAAGTAGTAGAATGAGTTAATATATTTTAATTTTTGTTTTGCATTTAATATATATATATATATGTAGTGATGCATCCCTAAAAGTTAAAAGGTGTCTATTGATTATTTTTTTTACAAGACTTTGGTGGTCATGTCTCCTTTCAGAGATCAAAGCTCAGACGAGTGGCCAATCTGTTTTTGGGCCAACATCTATCAATAATTAAGGGTTCATTCAGAGTCAGTCATTATGATGTGAAAATTGGACGTCTTCACTGGGTTTTCATGAAAATGCAGCTCTTTGTTCATCAAAGGGAATGCAAACGTGGAAAGAGATGATGTTGTGCCCCGAACACAATGCAAACGCAAGTCACATTTCTATCTCTTATAAAATACAGCCAGAATTACAGAAGCGCTGAAGTCCAAACAAAAGGTTGAGGGTCTTCAAAAGCAGACACTCAGCATATTTAATTCTTCATACTGCATGAGGAACATTTCAACAAACACAAAAGTAAGAGTAAGTTCAGATTCAGAGTGTGGATTTTCATGAGTCGTGATCATCTAAGCAAGTAACCATAGCAACAGCAGGCAGCTTGAGTACTTTCCGTTAGGATTCACATCAGCCAATACATCGATAAAACATAAATACTGATATTATCTATTACTTTATCAGATTTAAATTTCACATGCATTCAGGAATCTCACACACTTTCTATTGGAGTCATCTGTGATTGCTGAAAATGTTAAAATCGTTTTGATTCATATTGATTCGCTAATGAATCATTCAGAGCAATTCGACTGAATTAGTTCAAAAGAACCAATTCAAAAGAACAGTTCTCTCACAAAGTTACACAAGATCAAAATCTAGATAAATCATATTTTGTAGATCAGAACAAAAATACTATAATCACCACAGAAATTTCAATGGAAAACTGTTTTCCATGACTTTTACAAATAGATAAATAAATAAATATTAAAATCAAAATGTGTGTGAGTGCAAAGTGTTTAATAATTTTAATAAATAGATTGATAAATATTAAAATCCATAATTAACTATACACACACACACACACACACACATATTTAAATGTTTATTAATGTTTAGCTTTTCTTTATTTGTAATACATTCATACACACACACACACACACACACACACACACACATATATATATATACATTAGTGCTGTCAAACAATTAATCGCATCCAAAATAAACATTTTTGTTTACAGAATATATGAGTCGTACTGTGTATATTTATTATGTATATATAAATACAAACACATGCATGTATATATTTAAGAAAAATATGTTATGTTCATATATTAAATATATATATAATATAAAATATAATAACATAAATATATACAGTACATGTATATACGTGTAAATATTTTCAAAATATATACTGAATGAGTGTGTATTTATATATACATAATAAATAAACACAGTACACATACATATATTATATAAACAAAAACTTTTATTTTGGATGTGATTAATCGTTGACAGCACTAATATATATATATATATATATATATATATAAATAAATAAATGCGCACACACACACACACACATATATATATATATATATATATATATATATATATATATATATATATTAACAACCCTTTAAAGTCATTGTAAAATTTGCACACTTGTACATTTTGAAAGTTGTATTGCTCAGAAGAATTATTGGAGTTCTAAGTAACGTTTTATGGAAGTCTTAACTTGGTCTCAGATACATACAGTTTGATCATAGCTCCATAATATTTAAGCTGACAGTATAGCTGTATAGTAATTCCTGAAGAATTTGATAACAGAGGTTTGGGATCTCTGACTGCTGAAATCTGGATCATGATGTACCTAGACTAGAAAGAGCGTTACGTGTCTGTCTCTCTGGTGGGAGCTGGATCACAGTAAGAGTATGTGAGAAGCACTACATCCGCTCAGGGACCGGGCTCAGTTGCTCAGCGCTGTCTGACATGCTCACCGCGGCCCTGCACACCTCAGTCTCTGATTAATTATGGACCGAGGTGAGAGGCCTGCATTTGTCCTCTTTAATAATAGATGAGTGAGGTCTGTGGACTTCACCGAGGTGAACAGAAAGGTCTCCTTACAGGTAGAAGCAGCAGACAGTACATTCTCAGCCCATGTTTACTACCCTCAGGTTACAAGCCATGCTGATCAAGAACAAAATCCCTCAAAGTACTGTATATATATATATATATATATATATATATGTATACCGCCACTGACGACAAACACACTCAGTCTATGATGTTTCACGAATACCTGCCCAGGTCTAATATCTAAAAGCCAGAATAAAACGGAACAGGCCATTCATCTAATCTAATATCTGTCCACTGCATAATTCATGGCTTAGGTTTTCTAAAAATAACACACCGGCACAATCATTCATCTCTCTAACAGGTTTTGGCAAAAAAGGCACAAAGAAGGTGATCCGGCTTAAGGCTGGAATTTTGAGCATGTCCGTACTTGCCTGCAGACTAGTCTATTTTTGCAACTTATTAATGAAATAAAGTGAACATGCATCAGAGAATGATATCAAGGATGCATTGACATTCTATAGAAATTTGGGCAAATAACTGCACATGGTTCAAGACATCAAAACTTAATGTATATAATACACAATATAATATAATATAACATACACCTATCATTCAACCTTAACATTATACTATTATGATGCATAATAATAAGATGCATAATATAACAATAAAATACATATCAATATAGCAATGCACTCTTAAAAATGATTTTTGCAATACAGAAATATCATTATATTGCCTATTCCCAAGTAGTAATAAAAGTAAAAACTATGAGCAAATAATGAAAAAGCATGATATGGATAATTAGTGAATGCATGAATTAATTAATGAACGAACAAGCAAACAAACTTGACATACCATCAAAAATGGTCAGCTCAAAGCTACACCTGCACTCTTAATAAACACCCATAAGGCCCTGAAATGTCCCTTTATGGGTAGATTAGGTATAAACACATTTCTGGCTGATGTTAAAGGGTACAGTGGGTGTATCTTTGCAAGTTCTGCCCCAGTGACAAGCTTTTAGACCCAGCATATCCAATGAAAGTTCTTCTGTCTGCAAGTCTGGCACATCATTGCTTAGCTCCTGCAAAAACCCACGGATAAAGACTGAGAACTCCAGAGCGAGTTGAAGCATCCCTAGGGTAAATCATCTCCATTAGTCTGGTGGAAGAGCAGTATCTCACACTCAGAGTAGAGTAATACCCAGCATGCTTCACTCTGACTCTAATCAGCAGGACGTGGATCTCTAAGGCCTCCAGTCCTGCTGCTGTACCATCTTTCTCTGTTATCAAGTTACATCAAATTACGAGCATGAAATATTAAGTGCTGGACACTCTCCTGTGCCGCTCCGTAGAAGGCAAAGAGACAAATAACTGATATCCAAAGAGTGCAAAGTGATGCAAAAATGTATTTAGACACTTAATAGGACAGTTCAAATTCTGTCATTATTTACTCACCCTCATGTAGTGCCAAACCTGCATGAGTTTCTTTCTTCTGTTCAGAAAAATAAGATGTTTTGAAGAATGTGGGTAAACAAACAGATGACGTACCCTCTGACTTCCACAGTATTTTTTCCCATACTACACAAGTCAATGGCTACCATCAACTATTTAACTATTATTTAACTATTTAACCTCTAACTCAAGCTCTCTCTATTCTAATTCTATTCTAAATAGATGCTTTTCTAATCTTTTTGTATTCTATCTGTTTTCTTTTTATTTATTATACAATTAACAAAAGCAAAAAAAGGCCTGTAACACTAGCTTGCTCTATTTTTTCTATTCTATCTGTTTTCTTTTTATTATATAATTAAAAAAACAAAAAAACAAACCTTGCTACGTGTACTGCGTTAAGCTAATTAGCACTTGCATATCATTGCTCTTTTGTTGATTTTGACTGCTTCCATTGTCCTCATTTGTAAGTCGCTTTGGATAAAAGCATCTGCTAAATGACTAAATGTAGATGTAAACTATTTGGTTACCAACATTCTTCAAAATATCTTCTTTTGGGTTGATGGTAGCCATTGACTTAGACATTTCCATATCATGGAAGTCAATGGCTACCGACAACCTTTTGGTAACCCACATCCTTCAAAATATCTTATCTTACTCATACAGGTTTGCAATAACATGAGGGTGAGTAATGATGACAGAATTGTAATTTTGACTGAACTTTCCCTTTAAGTTGCATGAAAGTCACAATGTTAGATTCAAATAAAAATAGCTCAAGCACATTTTTCAGCAAAAAATGACAATAAAGTAGGTTTGAAATGATAAAACAATAGATATAATGTTCAAAATGAAGAAAAGGTACTGTGGTGCTTTGAGACATGTTAGTGGAACATGGTCATATTAATGAACAGACTCAATACAGCCATTAAAAATCACCAATAAAACACATTAAGCAAAAATGATAAGACAAGTGAAGTTGGTAAAAGCGACAGTGTTATGTGGCTCTCGGGCCTTTGGGGGGCACTGTTACGCTAAACTTCCCTGTTTGATCTAACGACGGTCTGTTGGAAATCAGACAAAGACTGTTGCAGAGGCTGAATCACTACGACAAAGACAAAACAACAGAAAAACTTACTTGAAACGCTCAGCACCAGTGCATTATACGTTTATCATATTTTCCATCATTAAAACCCCAACAATGCCGCAACTCTAACGGCATGTCTGATGTTCTGTTGTAGAATATTTTGTATATACAGTATATTAATATGTATATATTTATGCACCAACATGCACATTCTGATTGCATTTGCTGATTAAACATGGATTAAACAGATGGCACTTTAAAGTCTCAATACTTAGAGCTGAAAGACAAGAATAAAGTTTATGAATTGGATGATATAATGAGTGTTTCTGACACAAAATGATTTCCAGCACAGGCAGATGTGCTGCAGTAGACAGTGAGCCGCAGAACACCTGACTGACAAACCATCTGCCTGAATTACTGAAACTTCCACCCACCTCTACAGACATCTGAGGAGCAGAACTCATATATATGCATTCTCAACAGCCTGCATTCACTTTACAAGCCCGATGGATCTGTGGATTTCTTCATACCGAGTTTAAAGATTAAAGGCTTGTTCTCGTCTGACCACATGGCACAGCGGTGCTCGGGAAGCTACTTTCAAACTACAACCCCAAATCCAGGGACATTTTGTAAAATGCAATAAAATCAAGAATCTGTGATTTGTTAATTCTCTTTAACTTTTATTTAATTGACAAAAGTAGCAAGAAAAGATCTCCAAAGTTTTCACTGACCAACGTAAATGTATTTTGTAAATATGAACAAATTTTCGAAAAAGTGTTACACATTCCAAAAAAGTTGGGACAGAGACAAAATAAAAGTGAAAAGGTTATAGAATATCCACGTTAAACTGTTTTGAAACAGTTCACAGTAAGCAGGTGAACTGGTAATAGGTCAAGGTATCATGTTTGTCACGGTGCACACAGCAGGGAGGAACGAGGAGACGAGGATAAACTCAAAATACAGTCTTTAATGAAAATCCAACAAAGGCAAGACAAGGCAGGGCAGACACACAGGAACACCGGAGAAACGAGAAGACCAGATGAAAAGGAGCTGAACAGGCAGGAACTAAATACACAAGATAATTAACACACACAGCTGGACGAAATCATAATCAAACTTAACAAGGACAGGAAAAACCATATAAGGACACAAGAGGGCGGGAAACACGACAGAGGACTGACAATGTTTGGGTATAATAGGAGCGTTTCAGTCTTTGCAAGCGAAACTGGATCATGGCTCATCACTTTGTGCCAAATTTCATGAGAGAAGTGTCAAACAAATCAAAAATCACATTGCAAAGAATTTAGGTCTTTCACCAAGTACCATACATAATATTGTGAAAAGATTCAGGGAATTCAGAGAAATCACAGTACATGTAGGGCAAAGCAGGACACCTCAGTTGAATGTGCTTGAACTTTGAGCCCTCAGATGGCATTGCATGAGAAACCGTCATGCTGTGGTGTTAAATATAGCCACATGGGCTCAGGAGTACTTCAGAAAACCACTGTCATTTACCACAGTCTGCTGCTGCATCAAGAAATGCAACTTGAATACGTGCTGTACTAAGATGAGTCCACATTTCAACTTGTTTCCGGGAAAAATGGATTTTGAGTTCTCAGACCCAAAAACCAAAGGAACCATCCAGACTTTCATTAGCAACAGAAGCAGAAGCAAACGTCCGTCATGGTCTGGGGGTGCATCAGTGCAAACGGCATGGGTACGAAGGTACTATTGACTTGGAGGCATATACTGGGATTGTACAGAGATATATACTGCCATCGAGATGATGTCTTTCATGGGAAGTCCACGGTTATTATATCAAGACAATGCCAGGTCTCATTCTGCATGTGCTACAACAGTGTGGTTTCATAGACAAAGTGAATGTGCTTAGACTGGCCAGCAGATCTGACTCCTATTGAAAATGCATGGCTCATCATAAAAAGGAGAATCAGACAACAACGATCACAGACCGCTGAGCATCTGAAGTCTTGTATCAAGCCAGATTGGACAAGAAATGTGTTCATATTTACAAAATACATTTACATTGGTCAGTGAAAACTTTGGAAATCTTTTCTTTGTTCTTTTGTCAATAAAATAAAAGCTAAAGCGAATGAACAAATCACAGATTCTTGATTTTATTCCATTTTAGAAAATGTCCCAACGTCTCTGGAACTGGGTTTGTACAAGATTCTTTATTAAAACATAACTTGCTCTGCCCTTGAAACTGATAATCCAATGATCATGATCCAATCAATTTCTGATGAACAAAAGTTGTTTCTCTCAGAAATATATACATCACATTATGAATGAAAAAGCGTGATGTCATGTCATGGTGACTTTGAACTACCGCTAGTGCTGGGCAAAGATTACATTTTTTTTAATCACGATTAATTGCATGATTTATGATGACACCCATCCCAAGCCAGTACTGATCAACATCCCACCCCTCCTGTGACCCATGGTTTGTCTGTATGTGTGTTTAGAGCCAGTGAGCAACCGGCTTTGAAAATAATAATAATAATAAAAGCTGCGTTAATGCTCGATAAAGTAATTGTCAGCATTAATTGATTAATGCTTTAACACGATAATAACGCGTTAACTTGCCCAGCCCTAATATATATATATATATATATATATATATATATATATATATATAAAACCATGTGTGTGTATACACACACAACACAAAGATATACATATATACAATATGTAATTGCTGAATAAACCTTTACAGTCCCTTTGCAGAATCAATGAGTAATTTTTTTCATTCATTTTTTACTATTTTACTACAATTCACTAAAAATAAATGACTTCCAAATCCATTGTATGAGAGAAAGTGAAATGACATTCATACCTTATAAAATGACTCTAATGTTTTGACACACTACAGTGCTATTTGTTAAAAACAGTAGCTGCCTTTCCATTACCCTTCAAATTGCACAAACTGAAATTGCAAATTGAAAATACGCCTAATGGAAACACGTCAATTTTGCAAAAACTCCCATATATCGCAAAAAAAAGTTTTTACCCTCGCATGAGGTGGTATTTCAGGCAATTAAAAAAAAAGGAATATATCGCAAAACTGCAATGAAAAAGTTTTTCGCATTTACAGGTCACCTGGTGCACATAAAAATCACATGATCATTTTTTAATGTACTACAACCTCCAAAAAACACCTCATATGTGGCCACTCTCAAGTATAAGGGGCTTGCTTTGCTATTAATGCTTGGATGCATAACAGCGTTTATACCAGCCGTGCCGTCGCACATAAGCGGCTCTCCACACTGCTTTTTGTTGTTCTCCTTCGATTAAAAATAATGGCTAGTGTGGTGGCTGTGATATACATAAACCTACCAACATCCGTCACCATGATTTTTCACGCATGACATCGATTAATGGAAACGCTGCCATTTTGCAATAGTTATTTATAAAATATCACAAAAGTTTTGCACAAATCTGTAATGGAAACGCATCTACTGGTTAATCGTTACTGCTGAGATACAATAATTATCACACTTAAGCACAAATATAGCATAGTTTGCTTGACTACAAATGTCAATAATTTATCATTTATAATTCAACATATAGTTCTTACACTATGTTCAGGCATTAAAAATATTTTAAAAATGCTATATAAATATTATTCCATCTTTAATAGAGATGCACACACTGTTTCCAAGAGAAAAAGTAGCATTAGGTCATGCCATCAGTCAAGGGGCACTGGAGGGCGAGGGCCAGCTGGGAATTAGGTGTTGCTTTGAGAACACATTTTAAGGGCAGGACAGGACGTCTCGGGGGACAACAGCATCTTTGAGTGAGAAATGACACGCCTCAGTGTTCTTAGAGAGGAGAGAGTGGGAGTGTAGAGAAAGTTAAAGATGAGAGGCAGGAATGGAGCGGAATGCGGATGCAGCGCCTTTAATAATGCATCTGCTGCTCTTCTGCTCTCGTTCCCCTGGAATCATCTCGACTTCAACATCCTCCAGCTCGCTCCGCGCATGTGTGGTCCCAGAGCCCTCCCGCTGGCCTGAAGCTCATCTGTAACGCTACAGCACTCCGCTAACACATGGCCAACATACTTTAAAGGGTTAGCTCACCAAAAAAAAAAAAAAAAGAAAAAAGAAATGAGGATTCTGTCATCATTTACTCACCCTCATGTCGTTCAAAACCCATATGATTTTCTTTCTTCCGTGGAACGTTTTTTTTGGAGCTTGACAGCCACCATTATGGAAAAGAGCACTCTGGATGTTCTGCAATAGATCTTCATTTGTGTTCCACAGAAGAAATAAAGTCAAACTGGGTAAATTCCCAAAAAAAATCCATTTGGGGGTGAACTATTCCTTTAATATACAAAATCCTGTGTTATATTAGTATCCTTGATATACTATTATAGTTTTTGTTTATTAGTTTCATTTTTAAATATGCCTATTTAGTATTTATTGATTTGATTTTATTTAGTTTTATTTTATTTAGTATAATTTTAGTACTTATGCTATAATTTTACTTAGAGTAAAAATGAGATTTTTTAAATTTAATTTAGATAACAGTAATAACCCTAATCATGCAATAATTTTTTTCTCAAAATTATTATATATATATTTTTTTTTGCAAGACGTTAGATAAATAATACAAAATAATTATACATAAAAGTAAAGTATATATGTAATTTGCAAGCTGCTTGGCAACAAGCTGAAATAAAATAAGTTTTTATATATTTTATTTTATTTCAGTTAACTTTTAAGTAACAATTATTTTATTTTTTTACAATAACAACCCTGAAACGATCATGCAATGGTGTACACCGAGTAAAATATAACGATCCTTTTATATTTTTTAAATACTGTTAAACATTTTTTGCAAGGATATGATACAAATAATATGAAATAATTATACATAAAATTAATGTATATACAATTTACTTTGCAACTTTGCAAAATGACTTAAAAATTGTGTATATTTTATTTTATTGCAGTTTTTTATTTTATGAAAGTTTTTTTTTTAAATTTAGTTAACAATAACAACCCTGCAACAATCTTGCAACTGTGAACACAGCGCAAAATCAAATGTTTCTTTTATATTTTTCAACATCTTTTACATTTTTTACAGTTCACTTAAATTATCCAGCATTAATATGAGGTTTCAAAAATAATGCATATATAAAAATTAAGAATTTAATCAAAATAATACAAAATAATTATACAAAATGAAATGTAATGTATATATGCAGTTGTCTTGACTAGCTGAAATTAAGTTTTATTATACTTTATTTCAGTAAACGTTAATTTTAATTTAAGTAACGGAAACTTTTTTTTGTTGTTGTTTTAATTGGAGTTAATAACCTTGCGACAATCATGCAACTGTGTACACGGTGCAACCAAGTTTCTTTTTTTTTTTTTTACTATTTTAAACATCTTTTTTTTTTTTTGCATTTCATTGGTTTCATAAATAATACATGTATAAAAATGATCCAAGAATTCAATACAAATGATACAAAATAATTATACAGAAATGTAATGTATATATGCAATTGGCCTGGCATCTAGCTGAAATAAAATAAGTTACATTTTTTTAAATATATTTTATTTCAGTTAATGTTAATTCCTTTGTGTAGTTTTATTTAACCCTGCGATGATCGTGCAACTGTATACATGCCGCAAACTCAAATGTTGACTACCAAGACAGACTGTTCCCGTCAGAAACCGCAGGAGGCAGATGAGCTTTTGTTGAGCCACTTAAGAAAGATGATTTGATCTTCTTAGCTTATCGTTCTATTAGACGAGCACCATTAGCGATCTGCAGGGGATTCCTGTGCCCCCCGCCACACGCTTGGAGATCTGCTTCAGTCAGTCAGACTGCTGGAATCCTGTCGCTCTTAATCAAACCAATTACAACACACTGGGCGTCAAATACCACAGCTCCTTAGCATGGTGACGCTACGCACAAAGACGGCTGCTTTACGAGCGCTCTTTAAGCTGACGGGGCCGATCTGCCTCATAAGAACTCTTTGTCTAAAGCAAATCCTCATATGTCAACACAGGTGTTGAGTTACACAAACTGCGGCGGTAAACATACACTCCAGAGGATGTTTCCATTCTCCTTGGATAATGAGTGTTCGGTGCATCTGGGTCAAAGCGTCACGTCACATCTGCACATCTTTCCTTCAAACTGGTGATTCAAGGCCACAAACAGCCACACCAGATCAAAATGAAAACATGCCACACTTTATTTGGAGTCGAACAGGACAAAGGTCGTGCTTTTGAGGAGAAAACCTCTCTTTTGAGAATTCAGAGCACAGTAATTTTGTCTGAAGTGGACTTTACAATCGCACCGCGTGCAAAACGGTTCACAGCCTTTCAGAAAAAAGCCACAGGTGTGTGTTCTGTCACCGTCAGCCATGTCTTCCACCCGTGTTAATGTCTGAGGGATTTTAACATGTTGTTATGGCTCACAGAGACAGAATTAAAAGGATTCAAAGATGCGGACAAGATCTAGGTAAAGTCAAAGATCTGAGGAGCTGACTGAAGAGAAGTGAGTTATTTTCAGTCACTCGGAGCCTGTGCAATTTGACTCGCATGCAAACTACCAGGAAAAACAAAACAAAAGCACAGGTTCAAATTCATACAGGGCTAGTTTATGACTGCGTGAGCCTTAAGAAAGACCATATCACGTTCAAATGTTTAGTTAGCATGATGGACATGAAGATTTATGTCCTTTGTAAAAGAAACATAAAAGACACATTTTCTAAAAAAAAATTCATTATGCAGTAATATAAAGTTTTAAATAACCAAAATGTCGAAATTATTACGTTTTAATTTGAGAAGAAAATTTTTGTTATATTAATAATTATGATTATTAATATTAACAATAATCCATTAATATAAATTCTTTTTTTCTAATACCTTGATGTTGAATTTTTTTTTTATTAATTATAATAATAATACATAATTGACATTAATAAATCATAATTTTATTTATTTTATTTCAATTATTTTCAACAAATTGGAGTTAAAAATATATTAATGTATAATAAAAATATATCTTTCAGATTCTGGGACTGGTCACTATTTTATATTTTTAAACATTTTTAAACATTTCTGCTATTCAGCATTAATATGAGGTTTCATAATTAATGTATAAAAATAATTGTACAAGAACGAAATACAAATTATCTATTTAAAATAGTTTCATGTCAACTACTCAAATACACTGTCAATAAAATAAACATTTTATATAGACTATGCTTATGTTCACAAATACCATACCACCCAGACTAGTTTTACATTATGTATACTATGAATCTGTGTGCATGAAGTATGCAACTTTGCAGTATAAAACCTCATGGAAAATAATTGATGTGACATAATGTGACATAATCAACTTGTCAAAAAAGAATATATATAAATAAAAGACATATACAAGGTAATTCCCGTTGTATATAAGACAATTCCCACAATGCAATGTTGTCTGACCATCCATAGTAGAAAATATACAGTACTGCACAGTATGCGGTAAGCAGTCTGCTAGCATTTTTAAAACTTCATATATATGGCAAATAAGTCTGTTAAGATCACAGCTCTCCATGGCTATGCAGCAAATGCATGTGTGTGTGTGTGTGTGTGTGTACCTGAAAGAAGCCCGGAGGAACGGGGCCGACCGGCATACCCTCTCCTGGGGGCATGTTTCCAAGGACAGGACTCGGAGCTGCTGCTGCACTCTGCAATCACAAACACACACACAATTCCAGTTAAACACACACATGCAGCCACCGGCGCTTCCCCAAACACTGCACCCGGATGGTCATTCACCACTCAAGGACAAACACATACATCCATAAACAAACAGTCCCTGGAAGCCAAAATCTACATCTCTTAGACAGACACATGGATACTGTCAACAGCTGCTAACCACCAGAAGAACTGGCTTTCTGTCTGAAAACACTCTCAGCCGCCTCTGAAAAACACGAGCAAGCAGGCAGGGATGGTAGAGGTCAGATGGCAGGCCAAAGACACATGAAATGAGACAGGATTACTCTGTCTGAGGATGCAGAGAGCCACGGGCGGCCGTGCGCCCCATGCAGGGAGCTAATGAGGAGGCCGTTTAGGTACCTGTGCTAGACTCAGTAAAACACACACTCAGTGCTAGAAGAGAACGGGTCGGTCTGCAGACGTGGATGGATGATGGGTCATCATGTTGACCTTAGGTCACCCTCTGGTGAAGTCTGTACTCACAGGTTGCATCCCAATTCATTCAGTCAAGTTCATTTTATTTCTTTGTTTTTATTTATTTATTTAGATAGACAGATAGATAGACAGATAGATAGATAGATAGATAGATAGATAGATAGATAGATAGATAGATAGATAGATAGATAGATAGATAGATAGATAGAACAACAGATAGACAGATATAGACAGACAGATAGATAATGACTGATGAAATTATTATAATTATAGGATTATTAATAATAACAACAATAAATAGAAGTAAATTATACATTTGTAGATTTTTATTTATTAATATTATTTATATATTTACCTTATATACACATCTACACATCACAATGTTATTTATTTATATATTTTATTATTGTTGTCTTTTATAATTAACAATGAATAATCATAAATGTAAATAATATGTGCATGCTCAATTTAAAATTATTACAAAAATATAATGTATTTCTATATTTGTATATTATGTATTTATCTAAATATAAATAATATTATATATAATTATTATACAAATTGTATACATTTTATTTTATCATTATTATTTATAATTAATAATGAAAATCATAATAATATAAATAACACACGTGTATGTGCGGGTTCAATTGCTACATATTATTTAAATATCATTACAAAAATATTATTTGCATTATTTGGCCACTAAAATATTATTATATTTATATATTTATTCAAAACCTTTAACTTATATATATATATATATATATAAATGTATTGTATAAATGTATTAATAATAATATTATTTTAAATAATATCATTATTATGTACTTGTGTAACTTAGAAATAAATACTGTATGATAAATGTGATCTATGTCATCTATATATCTATGTTAAAACACTGTGATGAACAGCAGCATTGTACTAAATATTTTGCTTCAAAACATAAGACTTGTTTTTTAAACCAGTTCATCACAACAAAATGTGACATAAAAAATGTGTCATGCTACATTGCTTCTCATTAATAAAGTACTGGAAAAGCTGCATTGTTTTGTAAACACCTGAGCCGCAGTCACGCTACTGAAAAATGCAATTAAGTTAGTAACATCTCTGCTTTTAGTTACAGTTAACCCTGTACATGATAAGTCTGTGTGTTCAGTAATGACCAAAATCTTTGTTTTGACATCTGACAACAGCCGTCAAGTGACAAACCGCAATGTTTTATCTAGCACAAGGGGGCTTGTAAGTGCCACAGCTCTGGGCCGGATTGGCACACAGCGGCACGGACGCAGCGCCAAGACCAACTGTGCTACAATGACTAGAGACTGTGTGTGTGTGTGTTTGTGTGTGTGCAGAGACACAGACACACACACTTAGACACAACAGTCTGATTACCCTTGGCACACAGGGAAATGAGCAAGGGAAATGCACTCACATCCGCCCAGTAATAAAGAAGTTGCTGGCAAATTGAAGGTGGAGATGTACGAATCGGAAGGAGCGTTTTCTAATGCTAGACGGCTACATGATGAAAATAGCTGCAGCGCTTTCAACCACAGTTCACCTAGATCAACAAGACGTAATAAAAATCATAACCGAGCAAGAGTGACACAAACGTCCGTGCCGTTTAATCGACGCTGAAGCCATCTTTTGTGGTGGTAAATAAGATCCCGCAGCGAGGGGCTGAATATTGTGTTTTCCTGCAGTAATGCTGAAGTCTCATCTCCTGATAGCAGCGGCACAATAATGAGCCTAATGCCCTCCGTGCTGAGCAAGCACTCTATCAAAACTACCAACAAAGATAAACTAACGTCCCTCGGCTCTTCACGGGTCCACAGTCAGTCATAAAACCCTCGCCGCCGAGGGCACGGCAATAAAATCTGGCCTCTGATTAGAGTAACTTTCATTTAGCGTGCGTCCCATTCAGGGGAAACCAAAGTGGCACTAATGTAATAAGAAAAGATGTCTGACTGTCTTAAAAACGAGCTGATAAAAGCGTTAACGGTGGATTTGCGACGGCTGTTTTTAATACAACTGAATATTGAATGCTGTGTACAAGATGTGCCGAAAACTACTTGAAAAATCACTTTGATCTAGAGATTCGCCAACTTTCTCGTGCACAATTAAACGGACTGTTTACCCAAAAATGCACTCATCCTTCAATCATACGTGACCATGGACAACAAAACCAGTCTTAAGTGTCAATTTTTCAAAATTGAGATTTATACATCATCTGAAAGCTGAATAAATAAGCTTTCCATTGATGTATGGTTTGTTAGGATCGGACAATATTTGACTGAGATACAACTATTTGAAAATCTGGAATCTGAGGGTGCAAAAAAATCTAAATATTGAGAAAATCACCTTTAAAGTTGTCCAAATTAAGTTCTTAGCAATGCATATTACTAATCAAAAATTAAGTTTTGATATATTTACAGTAAGAAATTTACAAAATATCTTCATGGAACATGATCTTTACTTAATATCCTAATGATTTTTGGCATAAAAGAAAAATTAATAATTTTGACCCATACAATGTATTTTTGGCTATTGCTACAAATATACCCCAGCGACTTAAGACTGGTTTTGCGGTCCAGGGTCACATATTAATTTCAGATTTGCAGAATGTCCTAAATAGGCAGATACTGTCAAGACAAAAAATAACGCAAAAGTAACATAATGCATTACTTACTAAATACCTCAAATTAGTTACTTTTTCATGGAGAAATGCAGTATAGCAATGCATTAGTATTAAAAGCTACTTTCCCCAACACTGTGTGTATGCATATATATATATATATATATATATATATGATGCAACAATTTTTTTTAATTGAATGGTCGAACCATTTTTATTAATTTATTCGTTTTCGGGTGAACTATTACTTTAAGATAAAAACCCAAACATTACATTTACCTTCTAAAATTGTAACTTTTAAAAATGTGCCAATCTTTGCAAAAAAACCAATAAAAGAGCCAAAGCAAACAATCGATGTAAACAAGCACTTAAGACGTAGCTTGGGTGCAAATAATACTTGCACCACCTATTGTAAACCTACCACCTTTTGGCAAAGGCATTTGTATTATGAATTATTGAGTGGTTACTTTTCAAGGACTACAGTTTCCGTTTGGCTCAGTGGCACCTTGGGTTTAATTCAGCCATTTCTTAAGTCTTCAGTTAAGTGTAATGGGCCTGTAAGCTTTACATTCTTGCAACAGAGAGCCAGAAGTGCCGAGTGTAATAACGCCATTCTTGGAATTGTGAGGGACCTGATAAAACGCACATCCTGCTGGGAGTTTATTTAAGAGAAGACGGAAAAGGATTAAAACAGCGTGGCTTGACGCATATTCGGCACGCCGGGTATAGCTTAACAGCTATTTAAGCACAGGTTTAGCTTTAAAACCTGTCAACAGCAGCACGGGTCTCATTGGTGAATGCTGTTTGCAGAGCACTCATGGGTACCGCCATCGTTTGAGGTTCTAGTACTGCAATCTTTCGAGCTTGTCCCTGTACGCCAGACCCAGGTCCGTCCTCCTGTGTCCAGTCTGTGAATGTTAATTAAAGGACTTCTGACAATTAACAACTCAACAGCCTGCCGCGGGAGTCCCTGCACCTGTGCTGCCCACTTGATTCCTGATGGTTACGGAGTGTGTTCCCGATTAGCACTGATTAATGAAATCAATTACCTGCGACAGGGAGCGAGAATGAGTGACTGGAGAGCGCTGGACTGCGGTCAATACCAGAGACTCTCATAACTCACTTGGTGTTACTCGTGTGCACTTTTTTGCGCTGATTACTGACCAGCTTGTCATCAAAACTCTGGTACAAATTGCATAAGCTACCTTCATGTAGGAATGACCTCATTTACAACATGAGCGCATCCACAAGGGTCAGTATAGGAAACTCTTCGACTCTAACTTTCTAACCTATAAATTAGTGTTGTTATACTGTCATATATAGTATATTTAGCAATTTTATATTTCTTAATGTTACAAATTATTTACTAAATCATTGGATACTGATAATAATAATAATAATAATAAATTAATTGATTTTATTATTATTAAACAATTTAACAACAACAGTAATAACAATTATAAATAATAATATTTATAAATATAAATTAATTAGAATAAATGTATTTTTAAATAATGTAATAATAATGTAATTATTATCATTATTATCAACAACAATAATGTCATTTACACATTTTGTCCTGAAAATAGTTGCACTGTTATAGTACCACAATATTGTTAAAAAAAAATATATATATATATATATATTTTGAATTTTATAATTCTAAATGTTACAAATTATTTGGTGGATTCACTAAACCAGAGAATAATAATAATAATAATAATAATAATGTATTCAATTATTTATTATTACAATAATAATTTAATTAAAATAAAGTATTATTCAATAATGTAATAGCAATAATAATAATTTAAGTATTAGGAATTTAGTCAAACATCCTTCTTTTTATTATTATTAATAATAATAATAATAAATTATTTTTATTACATTATTTAATTACTTTTATTTTATTAAGTTTTTAATAATAATAATTCAATTTACTACTATTATTATTATTATTTTTTTATTTTTTTTTTTTTTTACACATTTTCCCCCTGAACTTTTGCATGGACCCGTTTGAAAACCCCTGCAGTAAATGCAATTTTATAACCATCTATGTATGATCACTACATGGTCACAATGTATACTGTGTTTAAAAGAAAAAGCTTGCATTAACAAACAATTTTACAATACAACTGACCAGAAAGCTTTGCAAAGCATTGTTGTGCCATCACAGATCATCAAGTACATTGGCAGTACATAAAGAGAAAATGCGATGTGTATCTTTAACTCATTTTTAATGCGTTGTTGGAAGCGTTTTTGTCAGGAGAGAGAGAAATACACAATGATGCAACAAAAAAAATCACTAAATAGGCTACAACTCACAAACTCACAAGCAGAATCTTCCCAAGTGGACTTGAAGGCAGCAATAGATCAGTAAAACTGAATGTCTTCTACTTACAAATACCTTCATACAGACGGTGTGTTACAAGAGAAGATCGATTCAGTATGCTGCTTTAATGAAGCTTTATCCAGCCTTGATATACAGTACAAACAACAGGCTGTCAGCGTTTCACACAAGCAGTCACAACAGAACAAATTCACCCTATGAGCGCAAAAAAAGCTAATGGTTTCAACATTTGTGATTCTTCAGCATTGTTTTGATGCACAAAAGCAGCATTATCAGTCCCCGAGTACGACATTTGGGTATGTTAAACAAAAACCCCTTGTCAAACAGAGAATAAAGTTGAATCGGATGGGTTTTACTTATGTTTACAATATCCACAAACAAAAGCGCTCTAACTTTCAGTTGCTGTCAACATTTCTGGGAAACATTCCTAAAAGCTGAGACAAGAAAATGACCTGTAATGTTTCTCAATGCGTACAAACGTTGTGGATTCCATGAAGACTGTAACCAAATCACAATTTTACAAATGTTATTAATAATTTAAAATACAGTTAAGCTGCAAAAAACATTTGAAATGAAGCTACACAACAAGCTACTAAAAATGCAGCTAAATACATATTTATAAATAAAAACAAAACTCCAAAAATAAATCTAAAAATAAATCATAATTTTAGCAATCAAAGCAATATTAATCTGAAATAATAATGGTGACAGCAATAATTTGTCTAAATAAATATAAATGTAGCATTTATATAAATTAAATATTAAATTTTAATAATACATCATTTAAATAAGCTGAAATAACCTGAATTTCAATAAAACAAAGAAAAGACTTCAGTGCAGAGACTCAGCTACTAAAAATAGCTAAATACATATTTATAATAATAATAATAATAATAATAATAATAAATATTTAAATATAACAAAGTGTGCAAAGACTCTACTAAAAATAGCTAAATACATATTTATAATAATAATAATAATAAATATTTAAATATAACAAAGTGTGCAAGGACTCTACGAAAAATAGCTAAATACATATTTATAATAATAATAATAATAAATATTTAAATATAACAAAGTGTGCAAGGACTCTACTAAAAATAGCTAAATACATATTTATAATAATAATAATAATAATAAATATTTAAATATAACAAAGTGTGCAAGGACTCTACTAAAAATAGCTAAATACATATTTATAATAATAATAATAATAATAAATATTTAAATATAACAAAGTGTGCAAGGACTCTACTAAAAATAGCTAAATACATATTTATAATAATAATAATAATAATAATAATAAATATTTAAATATAACAAAGTGTGGAAGGACTCTACTAAAAAATAGCTAAATACATATTCATTTAAAAAAATAGAATTAAAGAAAAAAACACCAAAACTAAATCTAAAAAAAAAGAGAAAATATTTATAATATAACGTAAATATTTCATTTTAATAATATATCATTCAAATAATTTAAGATAAATCTAATCAGCGTCTTCTAACTAAATATTTTAATAAAACAAAGAAGTAAGAGTGACTTCTGAGCAAAGATTCAAACGAATCAGTGACTCGTTCATTGATTAGTTCATTAAAAAGAACAATTTGATTCACTGAAATTAATCTGTGGAAGAATTTGCATTCTTAACCCACAGATTAATTAAAAAAAAAAACAAACAAACAAAAAAACAAAAACAAAGTAGCATTCTGTCACACTGTATTTGCTAGAAAAAGTAGGGTAGTAGTTGGTAGCATCACTATTTAGGGTTAGTCACGCCATAAAGCTGTTACGGCAAGCTATGTTTTGTGTTAACTGTAATACAGTGTGTTAAAAAAGCAAAACAACAAATGTTTCGGAGACTGTCAAAGTGTGGAGCTTCAAGCTAATCCAGCCAAGAAATTTGGATATAAAGTAATTAATTAAAAACACTTTTTTTTCTCATTACTGTTCCCATTTAGTAGTTTGGGAACATTGGACGCAGCCTGCCATGAACATCCATCTGTTAGCGCATAAAACGGCAAACCACAATATATTAGCAACTGAATTGCTTGTAGAAGTGACTATCATGAAGAAAGCACCACCCATGATGCACCTGGGGTCAGTTAAGGACTTTTGGAGATTTGGGGTCCACTCTGCAATCCTCAAATCAAGCCTCTTAAACGGGGTAGCACACCGGCACAGTCTGGGTCACCAGCATGGGGTCCTGGGACGGGATGGAGGGGCTAATGGTTACCCCACTGCACTTCCCCAGGAGGCAAATCCGGTAATAGGCATCCCGTTCTGGCGGCCAGCGTCGCTGCCAGCTCTGCTCTATGAGTGGACAAACATTTGGACTGGAAATTTCTCCTGGGAAGCCGACAACGCTGCTGGCCTGAAGTCTGTTCCGTCTTTGTTTTGGCAGGAGCGCTCGACGCACATTTGTCAACGCTCTGCGATGCCTTTGCAGTGACGATTAACGGCTCAGATCGGAATAAAGATGCGATTACTGCGAGAACTCCTCCTGCTGTTCTGTGTTGACATTGTATCTGCTCTTGAGATTCATTCAGCTGAATGTAGAAAGTTCACCTGAGCTCATATTCACATACAGAGAGAGACAATTTTTTTTTTTTTTAAATCTATAGTACTCTGTAATGTACTCTTGTGTTCACAACATAAAAAACATTAATATATTTAGGGCTCAATAATGTCTCTTGCCTTATTGGTCTCGCACGATATCTATTTTTTAAAATTATTTTATTCATTTATTTTTATTTTTTAATCATCATGAGCATGCTTTTTTTAATACTGCAAAGTTAAAGACTCGGTTTCTTGTGAATTTGGCTTGCCAACTTTTAAACTTTAAATTGTCATCATTTGCTCACCCTCATGCTGTTCCAAATCTGTAAGTTTCTTTCTTCCGTTAAACATAAAAGATGATATTTTAAAGACTGTTGGCAAGCAAGGAGTTGCTGGTAGTCATTGACTTCCACAGTGTTTTTTCCCCTGCTATGGAGGTCAATTGCTGTTTGCTTACCAACATTCTTCAGAATATTTTCTTTTGGGTTTAGGAGGAAAAATAATCTCTTACAGGTTTGAAACAACTTCAGGGTGAGTAAATTATCAAATTTTGACTGGCTCAATTTTTAATTCAAAGAATGTATAGTTTAAGTAACATCAGTAAGAATGGGTTGAAAATGTTGTCATGAATGCCATCGTCTTCCTACAAAAGAGTTTATGAATTTATTCCTTCATCATTATAGCAATTATTTGATTTTCAACAATTGCAAATCATTGTTGCACACTGTCTTTATAAAGAAAAAACTTAACATATATATTTATGTGTATGTATGTATTTTTAAAAATATTTAATTATTTCATTTCTATATTTATTTTCACTCTGTGTTGATATTTTGCTCATTATCTCAAAATAAATGTTAAAATTTCTCTTCACATTCTTCCAAGACAAAAAAAAAAAAAAAAAAAGTTGTTTAAAAACACATATTAAATAATACAAAAAAAAAAAAAAATGTAAACTTAAAATGAGAAACGTAAAATTATACATAAATATAAATTAAAATAATCATCATAAAAAAATAAACATTTTAATTGCTTGTATTAGCGCCATTAAAAACACTGGCAAAGCAAGTAGAAATCTTCAGGGAGAAACAGCCTTACTGTTAAATCCCTGATATGACCATCCGTGTTTACATAAAAACACAAATACCGTATTCATCAGCTTTAGTGGAGGCGTTGTTAATCATTTATCTGAAGAGTTTAGCCATTCATAACAGAGATCATTAAATGGTACAGTAGCCAAAACAGCCTGTTTATTTCTAAGTGTCAGAGAGAAGGTGAAAAATGATCGTGTTAAACCAAAACTTGCTAAAAAACAAAATGCTGCATAATTAAATAAATACGTAGTAAAATACGGGCTCTGTACAGTATCTAAAGGTGCATTAAACACCTGTCCTATTTGGACCATTATACTGAATGTCAACAGCCATAAGCCAATTGTTATAAAATACCTAACCAACAACAGGAAACTTTTAGGAATGAGAAACAAGATGAGGGCTAAATATACCCACTTCCTACACCGTAAATCATATGTGTTATAACTTAATAGATGCATTTTTCATTTTCAGTTTTTGGCCTGTTGCTAAGTGGTTGCTAGGGTGTTCTAGACCTTAGATATGATTTGTTTGTCCTTTTTTATTAATAGTAACAGTGATGCTTGCTTGAAATCGATTGCTAGTGACTGTAAAGGATGATCGTACTTGAAACATAATTATGCACTTCAGCTGAACATACTACAAACGACCAACGATTACAAGTGCCATTAAAAACACACCTTCGCATCACAACACGGATTCCCAACAAAACTGAATAAATGTATTATGAACCACCAATCCCCTTACGTAAGCATATTTCCTATCGACGGAGCACTAATGTGCGTCCATCAGACGATATACGTCAGTCGTGGGAATCGCTGATGTCATGGTGTTTCAGGGAAGTGAAGGCTAAGACAGAGCCGCATACTCAATGGCACAAGCCCAAGCTGCTAACAATCACATCAGGTCCTCATTTCAAAGCCCAGATGAAAAAAAGAGGTTGCCTAGGAAACGGCTCCAGTGCACTGCACCTCCCTGGAGGTCCACCAACGCTAGACGAGGAATGAGATCCAAGCGCTCGCCCGGAATAAACCGCACTGTGTCGAAACTCCTCCATCCGACTAGAGCAATTACAGCCGACTATTACAGTATCGTCTGCACGCTGACATGTCACACGCGTGACCACAACAAAGCCGTCGTGTGGTTTCTGACAACACGAGCCGCTCGCTTTGTGGTCGGTAGCAGGTTGATAAACAGAGAACTCGGAGAATCCACACAAAAATTTAAAAAATCACAAATTAGATGTCTTTAACATCTCAATTGTTTTTCCTAAACGAAATGGAGAGCAAACTCTCAGATGTTTTCTTGAGGACCAAGATCTCAATACTCCTCTGGAGTTTCAATAGATGCCTCAATAATATCTCATTCTGTGCGCAGATATCTCAATATAAACTCACATATTTCTCCATACACTCTCAGAAATAAAGGTACAAAAGCTGTCACTGGGGTGGTACCTTTTCAAAAGGTACATGTTTGTACCTAAAGAGTCCATTTTGGTACCTTAAAGGTACATATTAGTACTTAAAGTGTACATATTTGAACCTAATAGGTACAAAAGTGTACCTTTTGAAAAGGTACCACCCCAGTGACAGCTTTTGTACCTTTATTTCTGAGAGTGTAGATGCAAACAGGTACGGTGAGAGCATTGCTCGGATCGAGGGCATGCTCCATACGGAATTTCTTTTAAGAGATATTAGCTTTACATGCTCATTTGTTGTTACTTTTTTTTAAAAACAAAAAAATTTTAACATCTTGTTGCAACATTTTACAAAAATCAAGATTGAATATATTTGGTCAGAATCCCATGTTTTAAAAGATGAAGTGCTATGCAAGCTATTTAAGACAATATTGGCTGATTAGACGGCAACGCTGACCTAAAATGCAAAATGTTTGCCTTCGCTCTCTTCAGCGTTCCCACATCTCAGACCTCAAATACAAAGTTTTTGAAGTTAAGAGTAAAGAAAATACTATACAAAACTTATTGAAAAAAAAAAAAGCTCTTTATTTACCCTTGTAAGACCCCCCTCATAAAAACACTTTCTCATTGGATCTAAGTAAATCTCTATGAAGTTAACTTATTTAGATCTCAAAAAGGTGAAAGGTGTGGAGTTTGCATCTGTGTTCTCAGGAGCCCTCCTGCTTCTCAGATGTTTCTCCTGAGAAAGAACACTAAATAATTTTACATTTGCATCCTTTAGAGCTTCATAAGCACTGTAGGTCTCAATACAAT
This sequence comes from Onychostoma macrolepis, assembly GCF_012432095.1. NCBI lineage: Eukaryota > Metazoa > Chordata > Actinopteri > Cypriniformes > Cyprinidae > Onychostoma > Onychostoma macrolepis. The sequence continues at coordinate 24,907,785 of NC_081164.1, read as the reverse complement.
CACATCTGAGAACCAACATGAAAAAAAAAAGAGAGATCTATTTAACATCTAAACTGTTTCTACTAGATGAAAAAGAGTAAATTGAGTCTCTGATGCTTCTCAGATGTTTCTTCTGAAAGAAAAAGACCAAAAGTTTCGTAAGCGTTGTGGCTGTCATCACAATTACTTTGTGGCTGGTAGGAGGTTGGTAAAGGGTGAACTTTGAGAATCAACAAAATCACAAATTAGATGTCTTTAAATTCTTCTTTTTTTTTCTTTCTCCAAGACAGCAATGAGACCCAGACAGAGACCCTGCTGCTCAGATGTTTCTCCTAAAGAAAAAAGACCCCGTGTTGTGGCTTTCAACACTTTCACATTGTGAGAGTACTTTTCACATTGTTGATTCATAAATGTGAACTTTAAGAATCAACATAGGAAAAAGATCCCAAATTAGACGTCTTTAATTTCTCGACTGTTGCTCCTAGACAGCAATGAGGCTCAAATAGAGACCCTTGTGCTTCTCAGATGTTAAAGCCTTCAATAATTTAACATTTATTTCCTTTAGAGTTTCATAATCTTTGTGGCTCTCAATACAATCCCATTTGTGACCCTGGAGCACAAAACCAGTCTTAAGTCGCTGGGGTATATTTGTAGCAATAGCCAAAAATACATTGTATGGGTCAAAATTATCCATTTTTCTTTTATGCCAAAAATCATTAGGATATTAAGTAAAGATCATGTTCCATGAAGATAGTTTGTAAATTTCCTACTGTAAATATATCAAAACGTAATTTTTGATTAGTAATATGCATTGCTAAGAATTCATTTGGACAAATTTAAAGGCGATTTTCTCAATATTTAGATTTTTTATGCACCCTCAGATTCCAGATTTTCAAATAGTTGTATCTCAGCCAAATATTGTCCGATCCTAACAAACCATACATCAATGGAAGGCTTAATTATTCAGCTTTCAGATGCTGTATAAATCTCAATTTTGAAAAATTTACACTTAAGACTGGTTTTGTGGTCCAGGCTCACATATGAGGACGGTACAGTGTGAACTCTGAGAATCAACACAAGAAATAAAAGTCACAGATGAGATCTCTTTAGTATCTCGATTGGTTCTCCTAGACGAGATGAAGAGCAAAATAAGACTCTAATGCTTCTCAGATGTTTTTCTTGAGATAAAAGGCTTCAGTAATCCTCTAGATTTTCAATAGATGACTCAATATCTCATTCTGTGCTCAGATTGTCCCCGATGTCTCAGTATAAACTCAACAGATTTTGCCAAGAGCTATGCACTTCACATCCGTTTAATACTGTAGCTTCATACTCTTAACGTCTGGTCACATTTACCTTTTTATTCATCAAAAAATCCAGTCCAATAATCGAGAATTTCACATGAGGGCCAAAGTTTTCCTCACATTTTGCAACGAAATCAAATTTGACGTGCATATTCTTCAGGTTGACCAACAGAAAGCTGCTTCCTTTGAAAGCACTATATTATATCACTATATTATAGACAATAGCCTTTTTGCCGCAAGATTTTGACAAAATTTTGCAAAGATAGACTGCATAGCTTAGATCATTTGGAAAAATTTGATGAGAAATGTTAAGAGTTTATATTGAGATCTTTGATTACAAACTTCTGTTTCTTGGAAAATCCAGTAATCATGCTGTAAATAAAATAAACTAAAATAAAATAAAATATTATTATTGACGTCAAATGTGACCCTGGACCACAAAACCAGACTTAAGTGTCAATTTTTTGAAATTGAGATTTATACATAATCTGAAAGCTGAATAAATAAGATTTCCATTGATGTATGGTTTGTTATGATAGGACAATATTTGGCTGAGATACAACTATTTGAGAATCTGAGGGAGCAAAAAAATCAAAATATTGAGAAAATCGCCTTTAAAGTTATACAAATTAAGTTCTTAGCAATGCATATTACTAATCAAAAATTAAGTTTTGGTTATTTACGGTAAGAAATTTACAAAATATCTTCATGGAACATGATCTTTACTTAATATACTAATGATTTTTGGCATAAAATAAAAATGTATAATTTTGACCCATACAATGTATTTTTGGCTATTGCTATAAATATACCCCAGCGACTTAAGACTGGTTTTGTGCTCCAGGGTCACAAATATGTCTCAAGAAAAGGCAAATCTGTAAAGGTAGAAAATCTGCAAAACTGGCTTCTGAATTTTCTTTCATGTGGGGTTTAAAATAAAATAAAATAAAAAATAAAATTGATAACAACTCTCTCATTGTTGATGTATAGTGAAGGTATGGTCACATTAGCAATTTTATTTTTTAGGACAAACATCTGAGATAAAGGTAGGTGTGACCTCTGGCACCAACTACAACAGAGGCCAATGTGGGGTGACAGAAGGGTGGAGTCGGGTTAGGCTCAACTGAAAATGTCACGTTCTTCACATATGTCCCTCCTAGATGATTAAACTCATGTTGACCTCAGTTTTAACTCTCTAGAATCTAACCTGACTTCAGGGCTCAAGAAGACAGGTATTCAGTCCCGCAGTTCCCCGACACTTTTCTCCAGTTCATCTCTGGTGTTATTAGTCAGCAAATGGGCCCGTCCCGTTCTCTGCAGCATGAGCTCATGGTGCTGTTGTGGCTTGTGGGTCTGGCCACGTCTGCATGGCAGGGCTGTGTCATCTTCGGCGCCAGCGTGAATGCGCACTCCAGTGTTTTATCAGTTCATCAGAGGTCTGGATGCGGCTCAAGGCTGCTGGACTGCCTTACTGCTGCCGGCCTGTAAAGCTGCTCCCGTAAATATCATTAACTCTTAGATATGCCTCCTCTTTCTCAGTTTATACATGTGAGTGTGAACAAAGTAGCACCCAGTGGAAAACTTTATTGCTCAGAGGTTGCTCTTTCGCAGCTTAGGAGACTTAATAGATTTATCATGTTTCTTTTATATAACAACATTTTTAGGAGTAATAAAGCTAATCACAAATGAGGCAACTGCTCGCATACAGTACAGATTTAGAGCTATACAATTAACGTAGACTGCATAGCTTAGATTATTTAGTTTTAGAAGAATTTGATTAGAAATGTTATATTTTGATCTAAAATAGATCTTTAATTAAAAATGAATAAATGTCATGAATTAGTAATGTCACGTGTCTCAGTAGAAAACTGTTAGGTTTAAAATAAAATTAGTAGTAACATTTATTTCATACTAAGTATAGTAGTATATAATTTACTGACAGATACTAACTCGAGACCTACTGATATAAAAATTTTAATGAAAATTTATTTGGAGTATTACTTGTGCACAATGCACATTTCTTATTAATAAGCCTAAAATGTGTTTTAATATCACTTTTGACGAGGATTGTATAATATCGCCCTTTAAATGCATGATATTTAAAGTGTACCTAAAGTACACTTGCAATAGTTCCACTTTAGCACAATCAAATATACTAAGTATATCTTTAATTGGACTTCAGCACAATTTAAGTGCATTAACTACAAAATTAGTTGTTCCAATTTAGCAGACTTTAAGTATACCAGTTTAATACACTAAAAGTACAATTGCAGGGCATTTTATTAAGTACAGAAATATGAAAATGCATTTGTAGTATATTTAGCATGAAATAAATGTCACATAAATGTCATTTGTCACATATAAAGACAAACCTGTAAAGCTGGCTTTTGATTTTTCTTTCCTGTGGTTTAAAATATAATAAAATAAAACAATGAATATAAATGTCACATGTCTGAGGAGAAAAATCTGAGAACCAAGAAACTTAAAAGGTCTCTGTTTGCTCTTTATTTAAACCTCATTTCTGCCACGGAGAAACAATTAAAACATTATATGAAGGAGATCTCATTTATGTTTTTTCTTTTCATGGTACATTCTTATTTTTTCTAAATGAGGTCTGACCAAACCATTAAACAGCATACTAACAGTAAGATGAACTGATTGTAATAGTTTATTTTCTATAGCGGGAAAAACAGAGCTGCAATTGTGTTACTGAAAATACAGAAGTCTAGACAGAGAACAGCTCATTTCCAGAGCACATGCTGCAGGAATGGAGTATTGACTGGAATAGACTGGAATTGTATCTGTGACAGAATGCCAGATTACTTAGATTGTAGATTAGAAGTAAATGGGTGCAGCTGGAAAAAGGGCTGTTTCTAATGTGAACACAAACTACAGCACCTGCCAGCAGCCCATCTTTACCCCCGAACACAGCAGCGCTGCGACTGCCAGAAACACCAGCTTCAGCAAACCACAGCAATATTGCAATTAATGCCAAAGTTCCTGACGACTTCATCAGAGATGCACTGAACTCATAGCTCCCTAGCAACCGCACAGAACACCCTAGAAACCACAAAGAAATGCATCGCAAGCTCCTACTGTACAATGCAATGTAAAAAATACTCAATGTAAAGAATATGTCTGATTTATTATATTATCTGTGCTATTCTTAACAAGTAAGAATATCTGAAAAAAAAAAAAAAAACATTTGTTGTCAATAAAGGGACATTTGTTATAAAAGCTTGTTTCTGCCACAGGTTTAAAAAATTAAAAAGGTAATTGCAACATTATCTCCCAATTCAGACTTTCAGAGTTTATATCTTGCAATTCTGAAAAAAATAAAATAAATAAATAAATAATTTAAAATTGCAAGATATAAACTCAGAATTCTGACTTTATTCCAAGTTTACATCTTGCAAAAGAGTTTATTTTTGCACAATTCAGTTTATATCTCCTAATTCGGACTTTTTTCCTCACAATTCAGAGTTTATATCTCACAATTCTGGCTTTTTTCTCAGAATTGCAAGATTTAAAATCTGAATTGTGAAAAACTTAATTCAAAATTGCAAGAATTCTGACTTTTTTACCCAAGTTTTCCGAGTTTTTTTTCCCCCCTCAGAGTTTTTTCTTGTAATTCTGTTTTTTTATTTCCACCACAGAATGAAAAAAGGTAATAGCAACTTTTAATCTCCTAATTCTGACATTTTTTCTCGCAGTTGTGAGTTTATATATCACTATTTGCATTTTTCTTTTCAGAATTGCAATTGATCTTTTTTCTCAGAATTTTAAGTTTAGATTTAGCAATTATGAGTTTTTTTTCTCCATGCCGTGAGAAAAAAAGTCTAAATTGTGAGATAGAAACTCAGAACTGCGAGACAAAAAGTCACAATTAATTTATTTTTATACCGTGGTGGAAACAGGCTTCCAGTTTCTCCAGATTGATCGATTGAATTTCTTTCAAGCTGGCAAAGATGACCAGACAATTTTTTTTTTTGCTCTCTGAGGATGTTTGAGGAGAAACGGAAAAAAAAGAAATCGCTGTGTCACTGGCCTGAGATTCAGACAGACTGATCTATCAAAGAGAGCACGGCCTCAGAAATACACAATCATTACATCCACGTCTCTCCCAATCCCTCCCATGAGGCTCTGCTGATCCGAGGTGTATCCGACAGACTCTGTAATAACCCTGGCGCGGTGGAGAGAGAGAGAGGCCAGACCCAGCCAAAGGTGACATTTACACAAGAGAGTGCATAAAAATATGAACATACCCAAACATGCTCAAATCCGACAACAGACACAAAGTATTGTGTAACACACACACACACACACTCGCGTGGTTATATAAAGGTGCGTAAACAAGATTTGTCAGCAAATTCCCTGGATTACGGCAGATGATGTGCGTTGCTAACATGCTGAGGAGAGCGTGACAGGTCAGGCGTGAAACTTAGCAAATGCACACTAGTGAAAAAAACTAGGGGTGCGCCGATCTGATATTCAGTATCGGTATCGCTCCGATATTGGCATTTTCTGCTGGATCGGGGTATCGGTCAGACGAGACCGATCTAAATCCGATATTGTGCGTATACTATTCCATATTATTGTTAAGCCCCACAAAAGCCACAAACACATTATAATACACCATAAACTTACAGATGAATATTGAAGTCAAGTTGATGTAGAAGCGCATCATTCTGCGCATAAGCACTTTGTGCCGCTCTGTATTTGGAGCCTTTCGTATCATAATACTTTTGCACAATGAAAGATTATTAATAGCCTTTTTTGTTCGTCTTATCTATCATATGTTTCTGCCTCATTACTGTGCTATACATTTAATGTCTTTTAACTTTACAGTGTATATATTTATAATGTATTTTACAACAATACAAAAAAAAACAATGTATATCATTTTAGATTTAGTCCTACATTTATTCACTGTTATTTGTTCCCCACTAAATAATGTTTTTTTTTTCCCCATTAATTTTAGATTTGATCAAATTGTGCACTCATGATATTTCTAGAGTAACTTTCACTACTGAATTACTGAATTTTCGGAGATTACATGATATGATCCTGTGAGTGATGCAATAACTTGCACTGCTGGTACAGTATTGTACAGTATACTGTAGTATAATAGTATAAAACATATTCAGTTGTTATAGCAAACAAGAAAATTTAATTAAAATAATAATTTAAAAATCGTAATAAAATGTAAAATAATATTTAATTTTTAAATAATGATACATTTGCAATAAAAAATTGCTCATATTATATTAAAAACTAAAAGAAATAAAGATATAATTTTAAAAATAAAATTAAAAGCTAAATGAAATAATTCTATACATAAATACATTAAAATAACATTTTAGAATCAACTATAATATAAATGTATAAAACAAATGTCAAATAAAATGATACTAAACATAAATAATATAAAATAATAAAAATTTAGAAATAAAAAAACATTTTTTAAATAATAATAAGATAAATGTTAAACAAAAATAATACTCTATGTAAATAGTAAAACATACTAAAAAATCATTTTAGATTCAATACAAAAATAAGGATATTCATTTAGAAGCAAAATAAAAAGTCTAATTTAAAAACAAGGAAAAAAATAAAATAAAAACATTTCTATACATAATGCATAAAAAATAAGAATATAATTTTAGTTAAAACAACAAATTAAATAACAACAACAATAATAATAAATTGAATGTTAAATATAAAATACTTACATACGTAAATAATCCCAAAAAAATAATATAATTTTAAGAATGAAACAAAACCAAAATAAATCCATGCAAAATGTGTTCAAGATATCTAAAAATTATTTATGGCTGGTATTTTCTGTCTTGACCTGCTACTGCTTTTGGCAGTACAGTACTGCTTTTGGCCAAGCACAAGTACAACAATAAACACTTGATTTAATCATTCGACTAAAAAAGCATCACTGACGCAGACTTAGTAAATGCATGTCATTAAGGCAGCAGTTATGGATTGTTTAAAGGCATTTTTGTGTCTGTGCATCATGCTACGACTCCTGCGACTCAAAGTGCCGCGACGTACTGATGTCATTATGATCGTTCATGTCACAATCATAACACTCATCAATGGAAATCTGTTCAGTGTCATATCCTGCTTTGATTAATATGCAGAATCTCACTAATTGGATGCCTAATTAATTCAGCAGGGCCTCCTGGAGATGTTCTGGGGCGACGCACAAAAGATGCCTTGAATAGCATGCTGTCGGATGCACCGTCATTGAATCACAGATAGCCGAGGGGTATAAAAGTCATTTCAAACACACAAATTCAAGACATCAAATGTTGATAAATACTTAATATGCTTAAAAATAATAAAACTAGATTTTAAAAGTAAATGGTGTCTGATAAAACATGATGTTTTGGGGTTTGTTCAAATCTCGAATCCCAAGTATGAACAAACATGACTAACAAGTACTAAATAACTCTGCAAAAGCGAGGTTAAGTCAAAACAAATTGCATCAAAACTGCCTTTTGGTTTTAAGGACTGTATCATATTGAAAGTATTCAATTATGGAAAGTGAGACTTAGAGGAACCAATGGTGTTATTGGATGCAAATTTATTCAAAGCATATGCAAAATTATGAACTCCCATCTATCGGCTTCTCATCTCTCTATTCCACTTCAGCTCACGTTAGGAGGTGTAGCCGGAGAAGATTCAGTGAAGTGAGGATTTTATTTTATAGATTTTGCCTTAATTCTCCATTTCTGGGGGAGCTCTTGCTCCCGAAACATTAAAAATAAATCTTCTTCACCGCTGAAAGAAAAAAAAGAAAAAAAATTAGAGAGGGAAGAAAAGACCACCTGCATCTCCCAAATCCCATTCGGCATCCCTATCCTGCATTATGAAGTAGCTTGTCAGGCAGCGAGTGGCCGCCTGCCTCCTCTTCCTCAGCCTGCCTCGCTGCTCATTCATCATTTACACAGGCAGAGGCAGCTGAAGCTCAAATACTGACTCGCTGCCTCGTACCGCCAGCCGACACCACTCATACAGCACTGCAGCAAAACTTTCAGAGCTTCTTCTGCTTAGAAAACATTACAGCAACAAACTAAACCTCCAGACAGCTCAAAATCATTCATAGGGTTGTCACCATTCTAAATACAAATTTGGATACCACAATGTCATCAGATATAGATTTAAATCAGTATTGTTATCGTTAAATAAAACTACAAAAAAAAAAAAAAAAATTGGATAATTGAAAAATACAATTAAATATAAAATAATTAGATTAAAAAATAGCTTAAAACTCTAACGAATTAGAAGTGTTGCTCTTATAAACTAATAAAAATGGCAAAAACATAAAATTACTAGTGCTGTCAAACGATTAATCGCAAACAAAATAAAACATTTTGTTTGCATAATATATGTGTGTGTTCTGTGTATATTTATAATGTATATATATAAATACACACACATACTGTATATATTTTGAAAATGTTTACATGTATTTACATGCAAATATGTATATTCATATAATTTATATTATAAATAAATATATTTAATATATAAACATGACATATTTTTCTGAAATATGTACATGCATGTGTGTGTATTTATATACACAGCACACATACGTATATTATGTAAACAAAAACTTTTATTTTGGATGCGATTAATCGTTTGACAGCACTAAAAATTCCTAAAACTAAAATTAAAACAACTAAATAAAACTACAAGCTAATTCAAAATTCATTTAAAAAATTCAAGAACTAATTCAACATTAATAAATACTATATTATATATACTATAAATAAATAATAACTAAAATAATACTATAGATAAATAATATCAAAATGACTGATTTAAACACTTTTTTTCTAAAAGTCATTTGTATAGATAATATTAATATATAAAATTAATTTTATTATATTTTATTTTACTTTAATTATATCATTTTATAAGTAATATTAATATATAGCTATTTATATTATTATTGAAGTTACAAATGAATAGAAATATTAAATATAAAAATTTGGAATATATTCTAAAAGTAGCTCTCAGTTAAATAAACAAAATTATTCAAGACCAGTAAATCATTAAAATAAAATAAAATATAACCTGTCAATGTTTTATAGGTATTCTTATTACGGCAGAATCAGGTATTCATGAAAAAATTCAGAGGGCATTAAAATAAAATAAAAAAATAAAATAAAATAAAATAAAATAAAATAAAATAAAATAAAATAAAATAAAATAAAATAAAATAAAATAAAATAAAATAAAATAAAATAAAATAAAATAAAATAAAATAAAATAAAGGTCTTCCCTCAATTTCTCAATATTTACACAAACATTACAATACTATGAAAAAAAAAACCTTTTACTATAAACAACACTATTTTAGACTGGCGCCAAATTATCAATACATTTTTAAGTTTTTGTGGCATAGTCTGAGTAACATTTAAGCCATTTAGCAGTCACCCTTTTTCATGAAGCTGAGCATATGCTGAATTTCAGAGCGTGCGATCAGACATAAAGACGAAATGCATATCTGGGATCGTGTGTGACAATCGCATCTGATGCATAATGCCAAGAGAGGAAGAACATTTGTAATGCAGAAAGCATTTAAACAACAATCAAAAGAAAGTGAGGCCATTTGGAAATCGTATTACAAGGGTGGCCGTGCACTCAAAGCAAATGTGTCCGAAACGCGTGGCTCGGAACAGGCCGTTTTTTTGCGTCTTAATCCAGTTAAAATCACGGCAACATGAGCCCGACAGGAAACCGGGAGCAATTCAATCTTCAATTCTCCTGCTTATTAGGAAGCTGAGTGCTGGCTAGCACAGAGCTTAGTGATGCACCAGAGAACAGCCGAACCCAGAGACGGTGAGCCGAACGCTGGGTAAACACCGCCGATGAACAGCCCCCTTCAAGAAGCTCCAGATTGGAGGTGCGGAAAGAGAAAACGCCAAAGCTTATCCCAAAGTCTCGTCTGTCCCTTTCCCAAAGCCCACGACAAAGAAAGCAGCCGTGAATACTGTGGAGGCCGATCTTCCTGCCAGACTTTAATCCGTGGAGAAAAAACCCGATGAGGATGCTTGGGGCAAAGAGGCGGCACGTCGACTTTGATCTGTGCAGAAGTTGACTTTATTGTGGGGTTTTTGAAAGCTTGCCGTCTCTCCGTGGTTTGAGCAGCCAGCTGTTTAAGACGGGAGGAAACCTCCCAGAATCTAAACTCAAAAGCATGCTGAAAACTCAGAGTGATGGTGCCGATCCAAACCATATATGATTTACATACTTCAAAAGCAGATTGTAAGAGGTTTAACACGCACTCCATTCGTCCAAATCCAGACACAGTCTGCATAAATGTGTGACAAGCATCAAATCCCCATGGCTTGCACACTCCTGACACTTTTGGACACTTTTTATCAACAGAACAGAAGAACGAGGACAGAAAATAATAGGAAACCAAAGAGAGGATTTCCCACATGAGCACCACAGCTCAATGTGTCCTGAACCATCAGGCCACGGATCCAACACCCTTCTGGCACTGCTAGCATGAACCATATACGGTGGTCTGGGAAAAGAAAACAGACAAAAACTACTGACGGATTGAAATATAACATTCTTCCAACATTCTTCAAAATATCTTCTTTTGTGTTTAACAGAAGAAAGTAACACGTGCAAGTTTGGAACAATTTGTGGGCAAGTAACTGAAGTGAAGTGAACTACTGTATCCCTTTAGAGAAGTAGAATAAAAAAAAAAAAAAAACATCTATAATAAGTGCTATTTTTCCCTTAAAAAAAAAAAAAAAAAAAAAAGTAGTTCAAGACAATTTTTACAATTCTCATTACATAACCTATATACGAGTCTGTGTTTAATATACTTAATTTATTTATATTCAATAAACCTGTGGAATTTAACAGGATGCTTAATTTCCCAGAATGCAGTTAGCTGATGAATTTCTCTGCAGATTCTTATTTCCTTTACTTCCAGCTTATTTTTTGCTTTTTGTTGTGGCCAATTCAAATCAAATTCCAACTCATGAATTAAAAATGAACTAAATTTATAAATAAAACAAAACGTACAAACAATTTTCTGTGATCAATCATGATTATTAATTGTAACCCTGGACCACAAAATCAGTCATAAGGGTCCATTTTTCGAAATTGGGAATTTTATAAGCAGAATAAATAAGCTTTCCATTGATGTATGGTTTGTTAGGATCGGACAATATTTGGCTGAGATACAACTATTTGAAAATCTGGAATCTGAGGGTGCAAAAAAATCTAAATATTGAGAAAATCACCTTTAAAGTTGTTCAAATGAATTCTTAGCAATGCATATTATTAATCAAAAACGACATTTTGATATATTTACAGTAAGAAATTTACAAAATATCTTCATGGAACATGATCTTTACTTAATATCCTAATGATTTTTGGCATAAAAGAAAAATGGATAATTTTGACCCATACAATGTATTTTTGGCTATTGCTACAAATATACCCCAGCGACTTAAGACTGGTTTTGTGCTCCAGGGTCACATTTATGCATTAATCTTTCTTTCTTTCTCTTCAATTTTTCTGTTAAACAGTCCATATTAAAAATCACACAAATAACACAGTCATTTTCTTAGCCCTAGTAAAAAGAATATGGATGTACAGTACGTACTGTCTTAATGTTCACAAATAAATTGAGCCTAAAGTAGAGGTCAGTATTAGTACTGCAGCGACACGATGTTAAGCAATGCCACTAGAAAGCTTTTAGTAGCCGTCATGACATAAACACTTATTTCAGATGATCCACCGTCACTTAAGAAATGAGATCCCCTATCGTTTATATGATTGTGGTCAATCAATAGAAAACCAAATTAGGTTTCCAAAGATCACATTTTGTTGGGGTTGGGAGTAAAAAACGTTTCCATTTTGAGCATTAGCAAGTTCATGTTACATATCCCGATTGACTTTACTATCATGAAGTAACCATGGGAATGGACACCAGGATGAATACAGGTTATATTAATGTGCTAATAATGAATGAAACAGGGGACGCCGGGCTCTGGTTTGGCCTCAGCACGTGACATATCTTCCGCTCGCTCGCGTGACGCACATCCACGAGCAACAACAGTATCAGGAGCATCCCAGAGCCTGTTTCTAGATATGACAACCACACACTTGGCTCTTATCGCAGAAAGGAAACCAGCGCCAGCGTCCTTATGGGACATTAGTCTTGAGCAGATCGCATTAAGCCCTTATATCTGCCTAAGGATCAATTAGCATGGCATTCAACACCACTCGCAGGGCCCTCGGAGTGCATTAGAACTCCCCGACAGCCCAAACGAACACAGTGACACGGTGTAATGAGGGAGAACAGACTCGGCCGGCATGTCCGTGTATGGTTTTATACTAACTCCATTAACGTGACCACCGACAGAGAAGTCATTATGAACTGATGCAAGGCAGGCCGAGGCCGGGTCAAAGACCGCAGCTATGGAGGAAGCCATCCGAGGGCAAGAAGCAGAAGCCCCAGTGTGAGGAAGCAAAAGACTTCATGTTCAAGAAATGCCATACCACCATACTAACCATACTATTTTTGCTGTGCAAGTATGAAGTTTTCAATATGCACTAAAAAAAAAAATCTTGCTAAATATCTGCATATGAAAATCATATTGATTTGGAATGACATAATAGTTTGTAAATGCTGATTTTTATTTATTTATATAATTTAAAAGAGAATAAATATTATGTGTATATTAAATACAATTTTCTGAGATGGCAGTCAATGGCATACCATGTAAAAATTAAATGTAAATCTGAATTGTTGATCATCACATACTATGTTAAAGTATCACGTACTAAAAGTATACTAAAGGTTTTTTATATGCATGGTTAAAAAAAATGCTTTTTGAAAAAAAAAAAAAAAATCATTCATTTGAATTCATTTGAAACATCATTTTTACATAACAATGTAAAATACATTATATATTTATTATGTAAACATTTATTTGTGATATATAAGTGAACGACACACTACGAATCAAAAATTATCATACACCACATATACTGCAAAAATAGAAAAAGTATTACATTTTTCTATTTATTGTTAAAAAAAGCAAACTGCACAAACATTTTTATATCTGCCTATGAAAATCATATTGATTGAAATATGGCGGTCTAAAAATGACAACTTAAAAAATGTATATAAAACATGATAACATTAAAAATTAGCAAACAATTGTAACAGAATTTATTAATCTTTATTAAGGTTAATTAATAAAACTACACCTGTTCATTGTTAGTTCATGTTAGTTCACTTTGGGTTTAAATAATGCATTAGTAAATGTTATAATTACTATTAACTGAGATTAATAAATGCATTAAAAGTATTTTTCATCATTAGTTAATGATAACTATATATGTGACAGTTAACATTACATATAATGCATGTGCGTATGAAAGTTTAAACAAAAAATGATGACGGGCCATACCATAAAATGATGACAAAATGTGACATTTTAAAACAAAACTGCATAAAAAGAGAGAGAAAAAATAAAAAATAAATAATATTTCTGAAATATAGCAATCTGTACAGTAATCTGTTAAGAAACTTTCCTGTAGTTTAAACAATACAGCATGGCACTGGCAACTCCAAGATCAAGGGTTCAATTCCCAGAGAAAGCAAGTATTCATAACATGTACATGTGTTCCCTGAATGCCATGCAAGTCACTTTAGATAAAAGCATCTGCCAAATGCATAAATGCAAAGAATCAGTAGGCAGTATACAGTACACACTTCCCAAGCAGCAGTATGCTAGTGTGCCACTGAAAACACAGCCGGAGGTGAGAGAGGTGACTTTTTGACCTTGTCTTGGAAAGTGACCTCTAGGAAGCTCTTTTTGTACGTGTTCTCGCTCCCTGAGGGAGGATGAGGAGAGGTGAGAGGGAAGAGATGAGGGCTTTATTCCCTCTTGCTGTGGCTTTTATTCTTAGCACAAAAGCCATCGCGCTGACTCTGGCACGTAGGATGGCACTGCACGTCTGCCTGAGCCTCTGATATCCTCCAAATCAGGATGAGAACAACTCCCCCGTGCAACTTTATTACATTGCTGGGAAAACAAAGCATATGTGCAACACAGTCCAAGCAAAATCAAGCAACATCTGCAAGTCGACGTGAGACTGCATTCACAAACTTTACATATTTTGGATGATATTTTACATATGTTACATGAAATAGGATATTTAGTCACAAAAAATGTTTTGGAGGACTGAGAATTACACTACTGTTCAAAAGTTTGGGGTCACTAAGATTATTTTTTGTTAAAAAAAAATAATACTTTTATTTAGCAAGGATGAATTAAATTGATCAAAAGTGACAAAGTGATAAAAATTTCTATTTCAAATTAAAACACAAAAACAAACAAACGTTCTATTCATCAATTAATCCTGAAAAAAGGAAACTCAGTTTCCAAAAAATATTAAATATTTTCAGTATTTTAAATATTTGATAATAACCATAAATGTTTTTTGAGAAGCAAATTTTAAATTGTAATAATATTTCACAATATTAGTGTTTTTTTAACTGTATTTTGTATAAACACAAACATTTAAAAAATGCCTTTAACATATATTAATGTAACAATATAAATAAATATATATATATATATATATATATCAGGGCTTGACATTAAGCATTCTCATGTGGTTGTCCTTCGGACAAGTAAATTTGTCATTTACTTGTCCGAGTATAAAAGTTACTTGCCTGGAGAGAAAAAATTAAGTTAAATTGAGTTATAAATATAATTATTTATTGTAGTTATACAAAACACATTTAGTTTATTTATATCTTTCTTTTAAATGAAATAATGAACAAAATAATAAAGTGTGATAATACTATTATATTTTAAAATAAAAAGTTAGAATTAAATACAAATACAATTATTTTATAGTAAACTTAAAAATAAAATGCTAATATTTATATATATATATATATATATATATAACATTTTCATCATTTTCAAACTTAAATTTAAAACGTTTTAATTAGTTAAATTTAATCAGTCAATTAGTATAATATGCAGAAGAAACAGAAGCTGCATCTGAAGTGGAATAGATATATTTGCACACTGTTTAATGCAGCTCTGAGGGACATGGAATGCTTTAACCTGCAGTTACAAATGAATAAATAATGTTTTGATACATAAAACGTTGAATACTGATATTTGAAATTATTATTATTATTTTTTTTAAATACTGTAAATGTGAAATTAAAACCACCAGTAGGTGGCATCAAGTCACTGTTAATAAGTGAGTCATTGCGACTGAACCGAATCATTTAAACGGTTGATTCATTCAGGCACAAAACACCGTCATGTTGCTCAGAGACGCAAAACAGCGCTGTGGCTGTGTTTGGAGTTTTTTTTGTTGGTGAATAGAGCAAAAACAGGCAATATGGTGTCTAAAACGTAAGTCTCTTAATGTTAACTTCTTGTTTATTGAACTGTTATCACATTTGTAATCATGATGATTTTTGAAGCAAAAAAAAAAAAAAACGTGTTCGATCTTCGTGTGATATTAACTATATGAAATGATATAAATGCATACATTTTCCTCCCCCATGTCTTGAACTTTCTGATCATTCTTCATGCATTGTAATACTGAATCATGCAGTGAAAGAATGCACGTGAGCTAGTCTAACCTAGACGACTTTACGTAATTATGCGTGCACTCTTTGTTTGATTCTTGCAATATACTCGTTAAAACAACAATTACAAAATTATCGCAAACGATATATAATCGCACACCCCTATAACAAAGGCTATATCACAAATAAAGGCAGTTATTATTGTTTTTGGTATTGACTTTTTCAAGTTACTTGTCCGATTGGGCAAGAAAATTTCTCTTTCACTTGCCCGTCCAAAACATTCACTTGTCCGGACAAGCGTTAATGTCGAGCCCTGTATATATATATATATATATATTATACAAGAATCTACCAAAAAAACAAAAAAAAAACATAATGGAGTATAGAGTCAGAAAAAAGATTCATAACATCATATGAAAGTCCTTTACATTTTGATTAAAAAAAAAAATACTATTTTTTTCTTTAGGAGTAATGTGCACCAATGCTGAATCATTGACAATAAAAAAAAACATAAATGCGTATTTATAATGCAAAGTTTTTAAAACCATAGTCATGTGATATGGTGCATCACAGCTGTAAAATGCATTTGCTGTACATCGGCAATTAGTCACAGAAAGCAGGCGATGTATTGGACGGAGATGTTCTCGTTTGAGAATCTCGAGCTCTCTGTAATTACTCGTGTTGTGCCTACACTCCAGACGCTCTCAGAGGAAATTCAGCTAATTGGTGCTGGAAAGAGAAATGAGTTTGGGGCCAAACCAGTGATCTTCGGCATCGCTGCGCTCTTTACTCGTCTTCTAAACCGCACTTTTGAGGTGCACACAACAGCAGACAGCAGACAGCGCGTTTGGGTGAAAGCAGTCGGGTCTATAATTGAACGTTTACATCACCCTCCGAGGCGACACGAGGAAAACTTGAGCTCCTCTGCGCTCTTGTTTACGAGACGTAAGGTGACCAGCAGCCCGAGGTACACAGGAAATTGAATCACGCTTCCTTCCTGTAAGTCCCAGCAGCATTAGGTCTGCAGTGCACAGAATGAAGCCACAGCATCACTGCACTGATGCACTGCGGCCTCATGGGAAATACCATTTGCAATGTGTTGCAAATCTCAAATGAGCTGATAAACATGTGCTTGGTCAAAGTTCATCTATCCATCCATCTCTCCATCTATCTTTCTAGCATTCTATCCATCTATCTATCTATCTTTCTAGTGTTATATCCATCAATCTATGCATCTATCCATCTTTCTAGTGTGCTGACTTTCTAGCGTTTTATCCATCCATCTTTCTAGAATTCTATCCCTTTATCGATCTATCCATCATTTATTCATCTTTCTAGCATTTTATCCATCTATCTATCCTTCAGTTTGTTTAGTGTTCTATCCATC
Organism: Onychostoma macrolepis; assembly: GCF_012432095.1. Classification (NCBI taxonomy): domain Eukaryota; kingdom Metazoa; phylum Chordata; class Actinopteri; order Cypriniformes; family Cyprinidae; genus Onychostoma; species Onychostoma macrolepis. Next base: position 24,890,492 of record NC_081164.1, on the reverse strand, counting down.
CATCCGTCTTTCTAGTGTTCTATCTTTCTAGTATTTTATCCATCTATCCATCCATTCATTCATCTTTCTCATAGTTCTATCCATCCATCTATCAATCAATTTCTAGCATTCCATCATCCATCGGTTCATCTATTCATCCACCCATCTTTCTAGCATTCTATCCATCTATCTACCATCTATCATTCATTCATCTCTCTATCTATCTTTCTAGCATTCTAACCATCCATCATCAATCTAACTTTCTAGTGGTCTATCAATCTATCATCCATCCATCTTTGTAATGTTTTATCCATCCTTCAATCTTTCTTGTGTTCTATCTATCTATCTATCTATCTATCTATCTATCTATCTATCTATCTATCTATCTATCTATCTATCTGTCTATATCTATCTAGTGTTCTATTTAGCATTCTATCCATCTATCTACCCATCTATCATCCATCCATCATTCTTGCATTCTGTCCATCCATCCATCCATCATCTATACATCCATCCATCTTTCTAGCATTTTATCATCCATCCATCTATCTATCTATCTATCTATCTATCTATCTATCTATCTATCTATCTATCTATCTATCTATCTATCCATCCATCCAACTGTTTATCTTACTGTCTATCTATCCAGCACTGTATCCATCCATCCATCCATCTATCTACCTATCTATCTATATATCCATCCATCTGTTTATCCTACTGTCTATCTATCCAGCACTGTATCCATCCATCCATCTATCCATCCATCCATCCATTTATCCAACTGTTTATCCTACTGTCTATCTATCCAGCACTGTATCCATCTATCTATCTATCTATCTATCTATCTATCTATCTATCTATCTATCTATCTATCTATCTAGTGTTCTATTTAGCATTCTATCCATCTATCTACCCATCTATCATCCATCCATCATTCTTGCATTCTGTCCATCCATACATCCATCCATCATCCATACATCCATCCATCTTTCTAGCATTTTATCATCTATCTATCTATCTATCTATCTATCTATCTATCTATCTAGTGTTCTATTTAGCATTCTATCCATCTATCATCCATCCATCATTCTTGCATTCTGTCCAACCATACATCCATCCATCTATCTTTCTAGCATTTTATCATCTATCTATCTATCTATCTATCTATCTATCTATCTATCTATCTATCTATCTATCTATCTATCTATCTATCTATCTATCTACCCATCTATCATCCATCCATCATTCTTGCATTCTGTCCATCCATACATCCATCCATCTTTCTAGCATTTTATCTATCTATCTATCTATCTATCTATCTATCTATCTATCTATCTATCTATCTATCTATCTATCTATCTATCTATCCATCTATCACCCATCTCTCCAGCTATCTTTCTAGTGTTCTATCCATCTCTCCATGCATCTATCTTTCCATCCGTCCATCCGTCCATCCGTCCCGGCTCTGAGCTTTAACTACTATGCCACACATTTATCCATCCATGCACTGTGAGAGTAACTTACGTAGTCGTGGAATGCCTTGGCTTCACTGGAATGCTCACAGGTTTCTCTCCTTTCAGGTGCCGCACAATATAAATCCCAGAATACACTGTAAATCACACAGAGGTGAATGAAGCAGTTGCCATGAACAACACATCAGCACACGAGAAACATTTAACAATGTGAATCTTACCACCACCATGAATGTAAGAATCCTGGAGGTTCTCCTAACGTTATGTTCTTCTCCCATCGTATCTGGATAGAGAGGTGAGAAATACCCTGTAAGACTCGATTCACAGTAAGACTGCTTTACCTTCATTAGGCTAAATGTCCACCAGCATGTGTTTTGTAGTCAGCCAAGCTAATTAATTGGTCAATATTTGGCGAGTCCACTTTGAGTCCACAAATCTGTGTTGCATTTAATTTTAGCAACACAGTGGAGTCCAAATGAATACCAACTCAGGTCAAATTTAAAACAAATTATACTATCAGCAATAATAATTTGAAAGAAAAATAGTAAAAATAAATAAATAAAAGTAAATCATAATTTTTGACTATTTGATCAGTAACCTAAAAATAGTGAGGTATCTTAAATATTTATTCTTAATTTTACTTCATAACTTTTCTTTGAAAATCCTAAAACTTTCATTTATTTCCAGATTTAAATGGGATTTTAATTTCTCGATTTTTAACAAAAATGACTGTTCGGAAGTTGGGGTCAAGAAGTATTTTCTGCTCACCAAGGCTGCGTTTATTTAATCAAAAACACTGTAAAAACAGCAATACTGTGAAATATTTTTTACAATTTAAAATAACTGTTTTCTATTAGAATATATCCTTCAGAAATCATTCTAATATGCTAATTTGCTGCTCAAAACATTTAATATTATCAATGTTGAAACAGCTATGCTGCTTAATATGTTCGTGGAAACCGTGCAACTTTTTTCAGGATTCTTTGATGAAAAGAACATTGAAAACAGCATTTATTTGAAATTTACTGTCACTTTAAAATCAATTCAGTGTGTCCTTTTTCTGAATAAAAATAATCATTTCAACCACTAGTGCCGAACTCGTTCAAGTGTATATTATACTTTACCAAACCTGCTGTTTTATTTTGTGCTTTAAACACACTTCTCATTTCTAGATACAAAGTTGCTCACTTAAAACAGTCTAGTTGGATACGTGTAGACAAGTTAACCTTGCAAGTCTGAATATATCGAGCGACTTGAAGTGCCTGCCATTCTTGTGATTGGCACAGCTTTGGAATTAGAACGACAATCAGAAATGGTGTGCTAAATGTGTATTATTGTATTTTCTCAGATGGCTTGTACTCTTAAGTGTGCATGACTCATATGCAAATAATCCTGAGACTATAAATATCGAAGTGGTGCTTCGAAATGTCATGGTTTCCTTCACATAGATCAATCCCACAATGCCTCAGTGATGTTGAAAAGAACTCATTCAGGCATAAATGATTGTAATTTTCCTTAAAAGCCTTACATCGCAAATAAAACACAGGATCGTGAGCAGCTGATATGACAAAGCAAACATGCGCTTTTCTTCATAAAAAGCGGGAAGAGGTGATGATCAACGTGCCAGCACCGCTCCAGCCTTTCTGTTGAAACAATTTGGTGGTTTTTACAGCGATGCACCGACTCTCCTCCAATCCCATTAAGTGGACACCAAACATCTAATGTGTCCTGCTTGCTCAGCATATCATCTGCGTGTAATTAAATTAGCCGGAGCCCCAGGGGGGCGGGCCGATGCTTACGAGGCCGTGTGCCTGGATGGCACATCGATAAGCAGGAGCTTAAATAAAACCCCCCGCTGGCTCACCTCTGACAGGAAGGTCTGTGCCGACTTCTGGGCTCCTACATGTAACAAGTACTCGTACACGTAGAGCGCTAGCCTGTAAAACACAGAGAAACACACACAAACACATCTCATTAATTCATATAACATTGTGCTCTACAAGCATTCTATTCAGATATTAGGAAAACAATGCTAATAATCCTAAATAATGTACCTGAATAGTTTCAAAGGCTACATACTTTGGACTTCCGGTCTTATGATTTAAAACTGAACATTAACACTTCTCACTGTTCAAAAGTAATAATTACAGTATCTAAAACCTACTGTACAATATGCATCAATATAAATATTAGTATCACTGTAATAATAGTAGGGCTGTGAATAAACTAAATAAATAAAATAAATTATTTAAATAATGAAACTCACAGTTTTCACATAGTATAACACATTAAATCCTCAAATTAATGCAGACTCAATATAAAACAATATAATTAAAAAATTTGATTTAATTGCTAACATCAACATTGCTTTTATGGATAGAAATGCTCCCATTAAAAACCCACACATTATACATACAATGTGTGGCAATATAATAATAATACTTCATTTTAAATTATTATTATAACTATTATTTTAATTGTGGTTGTTATATAAATTATTAATTAAAAGTTAGCCATGCAAAAGTGAAAAATGCATTAAAAAAATTGTGCTGCATTAATTACATACATTAAAAAAATAAAAATAATAATAATTAGTTTAACATTGTTATTATTATTAATTATTATTATCATTGGTGTCGTTATATAAATAATTAATTAAAAGTTAGCAGCAAAAAGCGAAACATTAAGAAAATTATTGATGTTGCATAATTGCATTAATGTTTGAATAATAATAATTTATTTAAAATGATTATTATTATTACTATTATTCTCATTGTTGCTGTTATATCAATTTATTAATTAAAAGTTTGCCAAAAAATAATTGGACCTTTCTGTGTAATACTTTATACAGTGCAAATGCTAAATTATTTTCTGATTTAAAGGTAAAATCAAGCATGTAATTTTAATAATCTGTGTTTGCATGAAATCAAATTTATTAATGATTTATTTCCATAAATAAATGACAGAAATGTCAGATTCAGTGTACTTTTTTTTGTAATTCACAGAAGATTATGCTCTAAACCAGGGGTTCTCAACGGGCGGCCCGTCTGCATTCATTCTGTGGCCCACGTCATGCTGAAGATTAATATATTTTTACTACAATTTGCACTCAAAATATTAGGCAGTTTGATTTGATTTTTTTAATTAAATGTATACAATCACAGTTGTTTGAAATAACTTCATTATGTGAGGTTTTTGTCACAGAATGAGGCATACAGTATATTCTATACGGTAATAAAGGCTGTGTCGATTAGCACTGGATTATAAATATACTTTATTAGGATAGGACTATTATTTAGGAATGAAACAAGTGAAGTCTTTGAGAGCAAGTCATGAAGTTATGAGTTATGAATCATTTGTTTAACTTTTTTTTTTTTAATCAATTCATTGAAAATTGTATTCTATAAATAGCCCGCAGCAATTTTTTCTAGAAAAACTCTAAATTACATGTTATTTTTAGTTTCATGGTGGGAGAATAGTGATATCTATTTTTTAAATAAAATATTGATACAATATAGTTAATATAAATATGAAAAATAATACTAATAATTCTAAAAACATTTGTGAACCATATTAGCTCAAGAAAGTTTTTAGTTTTAGCATTTTGAGTTTGTTCAATACTCTGTTTGAGTATGAATGCAATTTTATTTTGCATCAATATAGCAAAGCAAACTTTTAATCCAATATTTTGTTCCAGATTTTTAACTCGTAAAAAATTAATTATATATATATATATATATATATATATATATATATATATATATTCATGCTCAGTGTTATTTTAAATAGGACAAGGGCAAGCAAGACTTGAAAACTGTATTTCTAAATCAATAAATCTGCAAATATTGTCTTAAAGTCTGATGATGCAAATTATAATTTGTGGCTCTTCGCATTTTATGTATTTTGAATGCGGCCTGAAATTGAGTAACCCTGCTCTAAACATTCTAGATATTAGAAAAATATGATGTATTGCCATATACTTATAAGTGGCCAGAATTGACAAAGATTCATTGTGATTTTTGCCGTTCACACTGTCATCCAAAAAAAAAACACGTGACTAGGAAAACAATTTGGACCACACAGACAGAAATATGAACATGGAGTCAAAGTTTCCAAAATCAACAAATGCCAAGTTTTACCCATGAAGAAATCAATTTTATTTTAACTTAATATCCATAGTGAGACTTCACCCTAGCAGTCATAAAAAATGAGAAAACCCGTGTAGAAAAGGTCACGCTAGAGATTGCACTCGAACAGAAAGACAAACTTTAGATGCAGATCAGCTTTCCTGATGCCGAACAATCTATCAAACAAAATGAGACTTCAAAAGCATCACTTTGTCTGTCAGCATAGGCCAAAAAGTACCATTTCCTTTGAATGATGAACATGGTGACTGGGAGAAGAGAGAGGCATCCACGTTCATTCATCGATCTGCGTTTTCAGATTTGATCACTTGACTCGGCACGGTTCATCTGAGGCCACCGCAGCTCTGTGCCTCAATGCCAAATATTCACACACATCCTAAACCTCAGTGAGACATATGTCTCAAGCACCAGATGAGAGTTAATATAACAGCTAAGGCATTGCCAGGTGGTTGCTAAGGTCTGTTTGGTTGCTTTGCGGTTGCTAGGGAGGTTATTGACTGGTCCAAGTTAAATGAGTTCATCTGAAGTCTCTATGATCCATAGACGTGGCTCAAAGCCCTCCTTTAAATCTGATTTATGGTCTGGCATGCGGACATTTAAAGTTTCAGCACTTTCACTGTTGCATGATTTGCGGTATAATTCATTAAATAATGCTCTATGAACATTCCAGTCTAATCTATTCAGATATTTGAAAAAATAATGCAAATGTAGCTGAATAGTCACAAATGACTTTGGACTTGCGGTCTTAAATCTACAAATTAACATTACAACATTTGTTGTCACTGTTCAAAAACAAATATCAATATCTGAGGCCTAATGCAGAACAATACGTTTATAAATATATTTACATATAATTTTATTATGTAAAGTTTGTTATGTATTATTTTTGTTATGTTAGATGCTGCATAATTGTATAATGGGTGGTTAAATAAATAATGTAAATAATTTAAATATTTATAAATATTAATATTCTTATGATATTATGGCTGTGAAGGAAGAAATAATAATAAAAATAATAATAATAACTTAAATGCTTTAATAATAATATAATAATATAATAATAATATTATTAAAACATTAAGAAAAAATAAATAAATATTTAGTGAACAATTTCGTAATGGGTTGCTAAATAAATAATGTAAATTTAAATAATTGGAAACTAGTCAATTTTATTTTTTTCATTTAGGTTTGCAAACCTCACTCACTTTTGTGCAATATATACTAATATGCATATAATCTAATTTGCATATGCTTCACAATCAAATGGACAATAAATACAGCATGTAAAACCAGAGATCAGCTCTTCGATCAGGTGAGTTCAGCGAGTATCGATCGCTAGTGATTTTGCATTCGATTTCAAACAGTTCATCAAACGCCCCCTTAACCCTGAGTGTCAGATACTGATTAAGAGACAAGACCCGTAAAACCTGATTTATCACACATCTAATTTATCCTTCCCAAACCATCAAGAAACTTTGATGTCCCAGCATCTCAGTATGAAGGCAGCGATAATGACAGTGAGTGAATGCAGAAGCCCAACAGTCCACAGCGCATCATTTTAGCACAAATGCAAATGAGTTTCACAAGCAGTTTGCCCTTTCTGTCATTACCAGAGCCTCGTACACTCAGAGACCGGTCGGTAATGTGCCACCAAACGAATTCTAATGAACAACCAGGACAGAGCTTACACAAAGAGACGTGTGTCCACTTATCCGCGTGTGGAATGTGACCGATCGCAGGTAGAGAAATGAATGAAGAGAGAAGGAATATCAGAGGAACAAAGGAGCACGAGCAGGGCTATGTGGTGAGGATAATAACTACGGATTGTGACGCAAACAGCAGAGAAGATGAAAGGAGTCGGGTGGGTGGAAAAGTGGGGGGCAATTAATACTCCAGAGGTCTAGAAACTTTGGTAATGTCATGGTGATGGGAATGACGGGGGGAAGAAGCGCAGTGAAAATACCCCCCAGCAGGGCTGCAGAATGAACTCAATAGAAAACTCATCGTCTCTCTGCAAAACATTGAACAGAGAAGCTCACAGAATGTTAATCATCAAATACACAGGCCTGTTTCTTTATATATAAACATACAGGCCTAACAAATCTTTTAAATATTATTACAAATATTTGATTGGATGAGCCACATATCTATATACATATTAAGGGGTGTAACCGTCATTCCTTTCTCTGTACTACTAGTTTTAACGCGAATAAACATGACTGAACATCTCATGCCTCATGTTGCTCAATCGGTGTTTCAACCGCGGAAAATAGGGATGCACGATATGAAAATTTTAACCGATAACCGATAATTAAGTCCTTCTCATGGCCAATACCAATAACCGATAAATTCACATTTTTATATTATAATTTTCATATAATCTGCAGTTTGTGCACCCAGGAGAATACAAAATCTAAGATGCATTGATGAAACTGATATTTTAGTAGCTCTGGCATAACTATAATAGCAAACATCAGTCCTGACTCTTCAAATGTTTTTATTTTTTGCGTAAGGCACCGCAATACTTAGTAACAGAAATGGTTTAACTGAACTATGGTTTATCTGCAATTAACAACTCATTAACAACAATTTTATATTCAAATATTTCATGCATAAAGAAATGCATCTATTCAACCTTTTTAGTGCATGAGGATGAGGAAGTTATATAGGGACTTTAAGCAACAGCTGCGAATGGAACGGCTACGTTGACCGGAAGTAAGCTGTTACATCGCCGTAGCCGAGAACATAAAAATCATTAAGCAACCTAAACAAGACGGAGCAACGTGGCATTCAGTCATTACAAATGATGGATTATGAGGAGGATGTTTAGGCAATAATTACATTGTTCTCTTCACATATCTTTAGTCTCAGTGCTACTTGAGGTGCTGTTGCTAACAGCAGACATACAGTGGGGCAAAAAAGTATTTAGTCAGCCACCAATTGTGCAAGTTCTCCCACTTAAAAAGATGAGAGAGGCCTGTAATTTTCATCATAGGTATACCTCAACTATGAGAGACAAAATGAGAAAAAAAAAATCCAGAAAATCACATTGTAGGATTTTTAAAGAATTACTTGGTAAATTCCTCGGTAAAATAAGTATTTGGTCACCTACAAACAAGCAAGATTTCTGGCTCTCACAGACCTGTAACTTCTTCTTTAAGAGGCTCCTCTGTCCTCCACTCGTTACCTGTATTAATGGCATCTGTTTGAACTCGTTATCAGTATAAAAGACACCCGTCCACAACCTCAAACAGTCCAACTCCAAACTCCACCATGGCTAAGACCAAAGAGCTGTCAAAGGACACCAGAAACAAAATTGTAGACCTGCACCAGGCTGGGAAGACTGAATCTGCAATAGGTAAGCAGCTTGGTGTGAAGAAATCAACTGTGGGAGCAATTATTAGAAAATGGAAGACATACAAGACCACTGATAATCTCCTCGATCTGGGGCTCCACGCAAGATCTCACCCGTGGGGTCAAAATGATCACAAGAACTGTGAGCAAAAATCCCAGAACCACACGGGGACCTAGTGAATGACCTGCAGAGAGCTGGGACCAAAGTAACAAAGGCTACCATCAGTAACACACTGCGCCGCCAGGGACTCAAATCCTGCAGTGCCAGACGTGTCCCCTGCTTAAGCCAGTACATGTCCGGCCCGTCTGAAGTTTGCTAGAGAGCATTTGGATGATCCAGAAGAGGATTGGGAGAATGTCATATGGTCAGATGAAACCAAAATAGAACTTTTGGTAAAAGAATGCTGAGTTGCATCCAAAGAACACCATACCTACTGTGAAGCATGGGGTGGAAACATCATGCTTTGGGGCTGTTTTTCTGCAAAGGGACCAGGACGACTGATCCGTGTAAACGAAAGAATGAATGGGGCCATGTATCGTGAGATTTTGAGTGAAAACCTCCTTCCATCAGCAAGGGCATTGAAGATGAAACGTGGCTGGGTCTTTCAGCATGACAATGATCCCAAACACACCGCCTGGCAACCGAAGGAGTGGCTTCGTAAGAAGCATTTCAAGGTCCTGGAGTGGCCTAGCCAGTCTCCAGATCTCAACCCCATCGAAAATCTTTGGAGGAAGTTGAAAGTCCGTGTTGCCCAGCAACAGCCCCAAAACATTACTGCTCTAGAGGAGATCTGCATGGAGGAATGGGCCAAAATACCAGCAACAGTGTGTGAAAACCTTGTGAAAACATTTGACCTCTGTCATTGCCAACAAAGGGTATATAACAAAGTATTGAGATGAAATTTTGTTATTGACCAAATACTTATTTTCCACCATAATTTGCAAATAAATTCTTTAAAAATCCTACAATGTGATTTTCTGGATTTTTTTTTTTTTCTCATTTTGTCTCTCATAGTTGAGGTATACCTATGATGAAAATTACAGGCCTCTCTCATCTTTTTAAGTGGGAGAACTTGCACAATTGGTGGCTGACTAAATACTTTTTTGCCCCACTGTATCTTTGTACAAACAAAAAAAATGTCACAATATATGAAAATAAAATAACAGTAAATACTGCTCCAGGATGCTGAAATACCATATCATGAGCTACACGTGTGTAAATAATGCAGTGCTTCACTTTGAAGCCTATATGTATTTGACAGCAAACCACCAAAATAAAAAAGAAAAAGAAAAAAGAAGAAAAGTTTAAACATTTGAAAAATGAAGAAATTAAGATTTAAATAGTAGGACTGTCATTGTAGATTTGTAATATATAATCATTTGAATTAAATACTCTTTATTTTATACTACAACAGTATTATTACAATATATTATTTTTATTTAATAATAATAATAAATGTTGTCGTTATTTATATTGAATGAGTCAAAACTATAGTGGGAATCTGAAAACTCAAATGGAAAGAGATTTAAACTCACTTTATGGTTATTGAAAGATTTTTATAAAGTGTATAAGAGTGAACACTGAAGTTTTCCCCAAACTGTTCAGCCTTAAAGGGATAGTTCAGCCAAAAATGAAAATTCTGTCATCATCTACTCATCCTCAAGTAGTTCCAAACCTGTATGAATGTCTTTGTTCTGCTGAACACAAAGGAAGATATTCTGAAGAATGTGGGAAACAGAGCAGTTCTGGGGCACCATTGACTTCCATAGTCAGTCAGTCATATTTATTTATAAAGCACATTTAAAAACAACAGCTGTTGGCCAAAGTGCTGTACAAAATTGAAACATATACCAAAACACAAAAGTAAACAAAACACAGCAACAGATAGTACACTACAGTTACGCCATAGTATTTTTTTTCCTACTATGGAAGTCAATGGTGCCCCAAAACAGCCTGGTTACAAACTTTCTTCAGAATATCTTCCTTTGTGTTCAGCAGAACAAAGAAATTCATACAGGTTTGGAACTACTTGAGGGGGAGTAAATGATGACAGAATTTTCATTTTTGGGTGAACTATCCCTTTAAGAGGATGAGTCACAAAATCTTCCCATTGTGTGAGGAAAAAAAAAACTACATCAATGAATGAGAAACAGGTCTTGTAATGTGTTCCCAAAGTTGGGAAGTGGGCAAACAATCCAACATAGCATATTGATGAGCAATGCCTAGACACTTCCTGATGCAACTCAAGACAAACACACCTAACAGAGAGAAACATGCTTTCTATGGTCATTCCTTCAGAGGAGCGTTCCACTGTATCTGTGCGAATGGCTGTTTTTCTGTCAGTGTTTGAGTAAACCCCTGCTTTCGTCTGTATTTCTCTTTCACCCTTGAGATGAAACACTGACGGGAGGTGTGGGGGGGTGGAGGACTATTAATGTTTCATAATGGTGGGGCGGTCCAGATTAGGACAGTAGATGAAAGGAGTGTTTGGGTGAATGGAGAAATGAGAGAAACGAGGAAAACATCGGTGACCTCTGCTCTGAAACGATCGGCAGCCAAACAAAGACGACCGAGTTTCTCCATCAGGTCACTCGAGGATGAAGGCAGGTGTGCGACAATCTTCCACAAACACATTATTACATTTCTCATGAGGAATCCTTCTTTATAGGTGCTGTGGGTAATATTTTTGAAGTTAAAGGAGTGGTTGACTGTTTTTTTCTAGGCTTGATTGTGTTTATGGAGTGCAGTCTAACATGTGTTTAAAAAAAAACGCATTATTTTTCACATAATTTACTTTTATTCTACACTGCTCTGTCCCTTCGCTAATAAACACGCTGATGATTTCCTGTTTATATGAAGCCCCTCCCTCAAAAATACGTGATGGGCTCTGATTGGTTAGCTGGTCCAGTGTGTTGTGATTGGCTAAACTGCCTCTAGTGCGCATCTAAATGTCCCGCCCCTCGCCTCAGCAGCATGTGCTCCGGTTGTATTGTAAACAATGGCGTCGTCAATATTGCTTATCAATTTGAGCCCGATTGAGACGCAGAGGATATTAGTGAAGAGGATCGCACGGTACACACGGCACTTAATGGTATGTTTTTTGTTTGTTGTTGTCTTATACTTTTAGATACTCTGTTATTTGTTACATTAGAATCGTTAGAAGACAGAATCGTGATTCATATGATTAGATTTTTTCGTGCACCCCTAGTTTTGACGGCATGGAAACAACTCTTCCTCTTTTCTAAAGCAGTGCAGCATGGCCCTTCCCCCTTTGTTGCATGTTCCCAGAGGCGGGGTTTATCAGGGTTTGTGACGTCACAAACCCGGGAAGTAACTTCTTGTAGTCCCTACGAGCCTTTTTTTTAGGCATTAAACTGCCATCATTTTAAAAGACGATATTTCCGTTTGCACTGAACTTTCAGCGTCGTAAATTTGCAGATATTGTTTATGCTCAAACAGCAACATTACACACCAACTGATATAAAAAAAAAATTGAAATCGCAGTCAACCACCTCTTTAAACACTATCTGTATCTTAATGTACAGAGATGACTTAACGTAAGGCATTTGTAGGTGGATTGTAAACACTGTGGCACTTCCACATTGCCCTGTTTGAAATGCCAACCAATAGATTGAAACTAACCATTTGTCCAAACAATGGGGCATAAAACAGACCATTTGGTGCAATATTGGTGATGTTCCACCACTGCTATTTCTTACATTTAGCAATTTAGCAACAGCAATGCTGTGGCAACCATCCAAAACACCCTGGCATGACGACAACCACTTTTGCATGTAAACAACCACTTATGTTTTTGTCACAAAAAGTACAAATGAAAAATGGGCTGGAATTTCAATGCAAGATTGTGGGTATTGCACATAATTTTACTAATTCCAGCTGGATCTATATTTATAATGTGGAAATTCCTGCAAACATTTGTTCATTAAAGCATATAGGTTGAATGAATATATTAATCCCAACAGATTATCAGATCAAATCAGTATTTTGAAAACTTTGTGAAACTGTAATTTCATAATTTCATGAGTCAGCGCTACTGCATCTTCCCTTTTCAAGAGAACCGTATTGTATTTTTTACTGTTAATGGTGCTTAAACAGTCAAATACACACAAAATAATGTCAAAATAACAGTCGGTGAATGCAAACAATTGAGAATAAAAATGCATGTGTATCAGCATATTAGATCTGTGAGTTCGGTCTTAAAGTGACAGCAGCATGTAGGCCTATATTAGGCTGCTGTCACTTTAAGACCGAACTCACAGATCTAATATGCTGATACACATGCATTTTTATTCTCAATTGTTTGCATTCACCGACTGTTATTTTGACATTATTTTGTGTGTATTTGACTGTGTATTTACACTGTGTTAAAAAACAAGAAGAAAATCACTCACTGCACTTGACTAAATAACATTATCCAGTGTTTTTACATTGGATTACTTTATTCAATGTCTGTAGTATTTCTGTACTTTTGTCATTTGTATTTATTCTGTTGTATTTATTTGTGCTACAGCTTGTAATTAGTTTACTTGTTCCTATTTTATATACTAATTAATATTAATTTGTCTTTTTTAGTTCATTCAATTCAAATGTGAAATCAAGTTTCCTTGTGCTGTTTAATCTACTGCGCAAAAAATTACCTCATAATATCATCTAGAGTTGTGTGCTTGAAATTTTTTTGTCTTTTTCCAAAATTAAATTCAGGCCTTGGGCATGGATATGACTCATCTCAATGCTTCAAATCATTGGAGTCAAATCACCAAAAATATTCATTCAAAGACAGCCTTATTAGCTTAACCTAAAACTACAGCAATACAAAAACTAGAGATGCACCGAAATGACAATTCTTGGACGAAGCTGAACAAAATTGGCTGAAGGCCAAATACCGAACACAGTTTTTCATGTGTTTTCACACCTTTTTTTCACCATAGCATAAATTAAATAGTCAAAATGTGCTTTTTACTGTTTTGTCTTGCTTTTCAAAGAAAAAATAAATTAAAAAACAACAATTTAAAAATATTTACTTAACACTGAAAATTTTTAACATTCTAGCAGACATTACACCAACAAAGCACAATTTAACTTAAAAATAATAAGTTAGTAAAATAATATTTTATGGCCATTTTTGAGACCCGCTTCTTGAACCAGGCATGCATTTTTACTGTACAAATAAATGCAGCCTTGCTGAGCAGAAGAGAATTATTTTAAAACATTAGAATATATTACAGATCCCAATTTGTAGCTGTTGAAATTATTATTATTATCATTATTATTGTCTTACTTTTTTATTTTATTTTACAGAACAACAGTAAAATTACAATATTAACATTAATGAATGTTTATGGAGTTCTTGCTTTTTCTCAGCTTTTATTTTGGCAGAAACCCGCAGGAAAGATCTCTGTGCTTATTTTTGTTGACAACAGATTTATAAATGATTCTCATTATGAATTTTGCTTATTCAGCCAAACATCGAAAAAGCTTTTTTTGCTATTTTCAGCCAAATAATTTTGGTTGCCGAACATTCGGTGCACCCCTACAAAAAAGATTTGTTACTTGAAACAAAATAAACGTTAACTAAAAAAATTAAATATATTAAAAAAATATTTTAGCTAGCTGCCAAGGCAACATTTCTCTCTCTTTTTGTTTTTGTTTTATTTTGCTTTGTTTAAAAAGTACTAAAATAGCTAAATTAAATACAATTGACAAGAGTTAGCTAATAGGTCAACAGACATAAAACAACAACAAAACCTAATAAAACTCATTTAAAAAAAATTACAAAACATAAAAATGACAAACTTTAAAATTAAAATGAAAACAAAAATATAAAATTCTAAATACTAACAAAAACTTTAATAGTATATCAATGATACTAAAATAACACTTTCTTGTTACATCATTACCAACAAGTGACATTTGCACATTTAGAGTGAATCATTGTCACTGAATCATATACTCTACTGATTCCTTATAAATTCACACCAGAAGTTCGCTCCAGAAATAAGTTTGAATCCTTTACTAAAACTTGACTACAAATCTACAATGAGACTCCAAAAAGAGTGGAGACAAACAAGATGCTTCATTCACAAACAAGATGACTCATTCAGCGTCGCTCCGAATCACTCATTCAGTAGATTCAAATAATGAAATGCTCACAGCATTCACACACTGCAAAAAACATCAAACACCAAGTATGATTCAGTGTATGCAAGTAAACAAGAATGTTTCATTCGCTTAAAAACTTCAAACACAGACTCGATCACAAGTTTGCCATCCATTCTTGGACAACAGATCCAGCCAGGCAAACCAGGTCAATCTGGCAACCCGGTTTACAGGTAGTACCTGTCAAGCTTCGTCATGAACACAGATAATAGATTGTGCCCTGGAGACGGAAATAAGGAAATAAACCGCCGTTGCTTGGCAATAGAGTCCCTGTTTGGTAAAATATTAAACAAGTTAATCACATCAGCGCCAAAAGAAGTTGTGAGACTGTGTTGGGAGTTCAGGGACCGTAGCAGCGCTGTGTTTAGGGAGCGTGAGACGTCTGGAAGAATTCGGCTGAGTCACATCTGCGCAGAGGAGGCAAACCTTATGCCAATTTGCAACTGCCCTCCCTGAAAATGTTCCTGGTCTACCATTATCTTCTGCAGCCAGACTCTGCCAGCCTCCCTGAGGGAGCGGGGCAAGGGGCCATCGCTACCTGAAAGCCCGCTGACGTGGATCTTTGAGGGCCTCTCGCCTGAGCAGAGCGGAGCTGAGGAGAAGAGACAGAACGTTCTGAGGACGCCACTGACATACAGGCAAAAACAAACAGTTTCATCAGCATGTCCCCCGAGGCCGGATCCAGGGAAGTGTCTGCTGCAACCACATCCAGCAGGATGCTTTTGAAAGCGGGAGCATATGTATCTGCTGCTTCAAAGTGGCATTCTTTAAATTCAAGTGGTGCTTCATTATGAATTGACATCTAGCAACCAGGAGAGATGCTGGAACGGCTAGTCAAACCGCTCGCTTATAAAGTTCCTAACGCATGCACTTTTGCGTGCACTGAATTAAAAACTATAGCAGACCCATTCATAAAGTGAAGCACTATTAAACCAAGTGAAATATCATTCATATCAAGACTGATGCAACATATCGATTTGACAATGAAGCTGATTAAATCTGGCTCAAAAGAAAAGTTTGGCACAATAACGATTATTTATTTATTTTTTCAAATTTTGACTGGCCCTGCCAACGTTTCCAACACAATTTTTAAATAAATCATATAATTACATAATAATAAATTATATAATTATATTTTTATATTTAAAAAATGTATAATTTTTACACAATTTAACATGTAATTATTTAATATTTTACCATATTTTAATTTACATAATATTCATTTTAATTATAATTTTTTTTTAAATAAAATAATAATAATTATAATACGTTTAAAAATGTTGTTATTATTCTACCATATAAATATACATTTATAAATATATACACTAGTTAAAAAGTATGATTTTATTTTTTTTAAAGGAATTGTTTAGCAAGAATGTATACTTTTCACATTGAAAATAAAGACATTTATAATGTTAGAAAATATTTCTATTTCAAACAAATATTTTTCCTTTCAAGTTTCTACAAAAAAAAACTTAAAATTTATTTTAATAATAAATATGTTTATTGATCAGTAAAAATCCTTATTTTTTTTATAATAAATGTTTCTTGTAAATCAACAAATCAGAATGATTTGTGAAGGATCATGTTACACTGAAGACTAAAGTAATGATGCTGAAAAGTCAGCTTTGCATCACAGAAATAATTTACATTTAAAAACATGTTCAACAAAAACAAAAAAAACAGTTATTGTAATAATATTTCACAAAATATTTTTTTACCGTATTTTTGATCAAATAAATGCATCCTTTCCTTGGTGAACACAAGACTCTTCTTTTAAAAGTCTTATCCGACCCCAAACTTCTGAACGGTAGTGTACATAATTTTTTTTTAACATCAAGATTTTGTCAAATATAATTTTCAGGAAATTTTACAGGTGTTATTATTATACAGTAAACTCCAAGGTAGCCATAAATCGATAAAACTTTTGCTAAAAAAGGCAAAACATAACATAACAACGTACTACGTGACGTCCCCTACGTGACCCCTCGTGTCTCTTTGATGAAGCACTACATGCTCAGGACTTGCCATCTGGCTTATTCTGTAAGTTACAGTTCATAAACATAACAGGAAGTTGATCAGATGGACAACACAGACAAAATTACTTAAAACCATTGATCTTGTCCTACGATGAATGGGCCAGGAAAACCATCAAGTTTGGTTCAAAAACCAAGAGGCGGTTTCCTCAATCATGCCTGTATGAGAAGAGGTCAAAACAATAACTCTTCTTGATGAGATAAAAGGAAACATCCTAATGAGTTTGTTTGTTAAAATCAGACAGGAAGAGCAGAAGTTTTAGGCATCCTGTTTTAAATAGTGCAGAAAGGCAGTCCAAACTTGACCAAACGA
Organism: Onychostoma macrolepis; assembly: GCF_012432095.1. Taxonomy (NCBI): domain Eukaryota; kingdom Metazoa; phylum Chordata; class Actinopteri; order Cypriniformes; family Cyprinidae; genus Onychostoma; species Onychostoma macrolepis. Next base: position 24,873,015 of record NC_081164.1, on the reverse strand, counting down.
GATACGCTTTATCCGGGAAGTGAGACTGACAATGCCATGACATTTGATGATAAGGAAAAGTCTTGTACTACAGCAGAGAAATGACCTTTCACATAGTACAGCACGAGCAGAGGTCAACCACAGACAACTTTCACACTCGTGGTCAGATTTTTTTACAGAACAAATGCGAGGCTCATGGGACAAAACATGAAAACATGATATATCAATTTTCAAGAAACAAAATGACAGCTTGGCAACTAGGGTATGAGTATCTACACATATTTTCTGATTCAATTCAATTCCAATTCACAGGCTCTCAATTTGATATGATCCAACTGTTATTTATTTAACAGACACATTTTAGAGCGTTTTAAAGATTCATTAAAAGGACCAGCTCACAAAGAGTCATTTGTTTGTGAATTGAACCGTATGAACTGTATGATAATAAAAAAAATTCATAAAAAGTAATTATGCTCATGATGAATCAAACTATATAATGGTTCCGCAGTATGTTCTTTATCATTTAAAAACTGGCTCAGAAGAGTCATTTGTTAATGATTCGGACTAAACTGGTGACGGCAGATGGTTTTAGCTTCACAAAAAAGAACCAGTTCATAGGAGTCATTTGTTCACGAATCAGACTACATAATAGTTCTGTAGTATATTTTGATTGATTAAACAACTACTGGCTCAGAAGAGTTATTTGTTTGTAAATCAGACTACATTGGTTATACAATATTTTTTTGTAATTCATTAAAAGGAACTGGCTCATAAGAGTCATCTGTTTGTGAATCGGACTACACTGGTTGAGTTAAGGTCATCCATTCATTGATTAATCCATTCAACCGTACCAGAGTTTGTTTGGAAGCAGACCGAGACCACCTCTTCAGCTGGGTCTCGGTACGGTTGTTTGGTTCGCACCGAGTGCGATTGCTGTATTCACACCTGCCCAAAAGATCCACACCAAGGGGGAAACTGCTTCAATCAATTGATTCAATCGAACCAAACAAGACAGGTGTGAATTCACCCTAAGCTTCACAAAAAAGAACCAGTTCATAAGAGTCATTTGTTCATGAATCAGACTAAATAATTGTTCCACAGTATGTTTTTGATTGATTTAACTACTGGCTCCAAAGAGCTATTTGTTTGTAAATCAGACTAAACAGGTGATGTAGTATTTTTTGTGATGCATTAAAAAAAGAACTGGCTCAGAGGAGTCATCTGTTTGTGAATCGAACTATACTGGTTGCGTTTCAATATTGCATGCTGCGTTTAAATTTTATTTGCCTTGCCAACATAATTTAAAATAAATTCATAATTTTACATGTACATTTTCTAATTTTAATTATATTATTTTTAGATGCATTATTTAATGTTTATTTTAAATATTAAAACAATTTTAAAATGACTTCATGGTAGAACATTTAAGAATTATCTCTAAATTTATAAATATATAAATTAGTGTTGTCAAAAGACCCGGTACTTCGGTACCAAGTCGGTACTAAAAAAGTGAAAACGTCACGGTACCAGGTTTTTTTAAGTACCGGTGGTACCGAGTACCCGGTCAACCCGGTTCTTGACGCGTACGGCCCTATGATTTCCGCGATGCAGAAAACGCGGACGGAATCTCGGAATCCAGTTATAAAAACGGAATTTACAGTTTAGCACGGAATGTCACGGAATTTGTCAAAGTTTGGATGAATTAATCAAAAGTAGGTCATTGCACTTAAATCAAATCGCGACGTGGACTAGTATCTGTAAATATTAAGCTGCAAAAGTCGATTCAAATATGAATCCGCATGTTCTGCGAGTCTCTGTGTGAGTGAGTGAATGAATGGCAGAGACGCGGTTTTTCTTTTTACTACATACACTGAAGCGCCGCCTGACGCCGCAGTGATTCATCATCTGCCGTCTCAATGAGGACATAAATACATAAACAACATCTACAGAACTGCTCTGAGAGTCCTCGCGAGCATTTTACCGTTCATTGAGTAAAACCAGCGTCATATCATATAGCTACACAGAAATGTAAAGGTATTCACGGCAACCCGTCAAAATAAAAGTTCATCTTAAAGACATTGTGCCAGAAATATAATTTTATATATTTATAATTTTTATTTTTATTTTTATTAAATTTTTTTTTAAAGTCGTCACACAATATTTCTTCCATATTTTAATTTTAATAGTAAATCCCCTTTATTTACCAAAACAATACAATGTGTTTAAATTTAATTAATTAAAAGACAAATTAAATTTGGGTGAAACTTGTTTACTGTTTTTCATACTTTTGTTATTTGCGGAAAAACTTGAAACACAATTTAAATAAAGTATAAAGAATGGGATTGATTTTTTTACATTTTTATTTTTGTTTGACTTTATTAAAAATAGTATGTTTTTTTTAAATTAGCATGTGGTACCGAAATTGGTACCGAGAACAGTGGATTTTGACTGGTATCGGTACCGAATACTGAAATTTTGGTACCGTGACAACACTAATATAAATACATATTTTCCCCATCAAATTAGGTTTTCTTTTCAAAGAAAATCTGCAAAAATAGCTCACAAATTTACAGCAATTATAATTATACACAAAAATCCAGCCATACATCCAATACTGTGCATAAACTTAAAAGTTTTAAGTTTGGCAAACCCAAAACCAGCCTATTTTTACAGGGGTTTATTAAAACCCATTGGGCGTTCAAGAAAGTAGTCGATATGTAGTCGTGCACATCCCTAGGCACACTCAGGCTGAACCTACGCAAAAAAAAAAAAAAAAAAAAAAACACCCCTTTGCACTCTTCTGTGACAGCAGGTCAGTTCGATAGCCTGTCTCCATGATGAAAAGATAACATGTCACAGCCTAGTACCTCCACCATGCAATAGTCTCCCATAATGAACACTCCCAAACACACAGTGACAGGGAGGAGAGAAACAAAGTTCCCCAACAGTATCTGAGGCGCTTTCTCTCTCCTCTCGTCACGCATGCTTAACCTTGTGCCGCTGCGTGGACCACACTGTTTGCATATTAATGCGTGGAGATATTAGAGAGGTCTGCTCTGCCGAGAATCAGCAGAGGAGAGAGAGAGAGAGAGACGCAAAACCAAAGACCGATACACAAACACTAACATACCCAGCTATACCCACAGCAGGGAGACAAACTGTGAAACCACAAACTGCATTCTGAAACACACCTGGATGTTTCCAAAAGCTTACAGATTGAAAGACTGCAAAGACAAATCCTGCACATAATCTTCGAGTTAGATGGTATATATCTGGCTGCACAATTAATCAAAATTGAGCAAACACATGCACTGCGTGTTTCAGAGTAAAGCGCGGCACTATGTCCTTTTACACACGAGCAGCTCATGATCTGGTGTTTTCAGTGTCTCGGAACATCTCGGTTAGCAGTAAATATGGCTCCACACAAACTTATCTATGTTTTGCAAATTTGAGTCACGTATAACGTACATTTGGGAATGCAATACGCATGAACCACCTTCATCTTAAATGTAATGGTGCGTTCACACCAGACGCGAATGAAGCGTTAAGCGCGAGTGATTTCCATGTTAATTTACATGTTAAGACGCGAATAGACATCCTGCGGCGCGATTTGCGCGGATTGAGCGTTTCAGGCGTTTGACGCGTGTAACGCGTGATTCGCGCGAGTTGAAAAATCGGAACTTTGGCGAGAATCCGAAACAACAATGGAGGATAAAATCATCATCGCTGTATGTGGATACCCGGAGCTGTACGATACATCTTCGTACTTTTATAGAAACAGGAATAAAAAGGATCTTGCTTGGTGTGTTACTTTGTGCACAACATAGTAAATCATAATTTATAGCCTATTTGTTACATAAAAATATTATTTCTGTGTTAAGACTAGAATAGGCTACTTACGGCAAACATTTGTAAATTCATTCTAATTGTATCCTATTGCAAATACACTCACAATAGTATAATAAAAAAAAATTATTTGTGATTGGACCAGTGTAATGAGACTGGAGCCGCCTGGCAGAAGCCCCTCCTTGACGCGAATTCGCGTCTGTTGTGAAGTGAATTTCATGCGCGAATAAAATGTTAAAGCGTCCAACTATGCGCGAATAGCGCGATGCAAGTCGCATCTGGTGTGAACGCACAGTAAGAAGCGCTTATAAAACCTCTCTTTTGTTGTCAAAAAAAGAGAAACATTAAAAAGTCACATTAAAAAAAAACAACAACAGTGTTTAGGCCTAAAATCTGAAAATGAATGAGATAAATTCATAAATATTAGTATTGTAATTTCAGAGTTGTACTGTAAAGAAAAACTGTTAAACTGAGACAGTAAACTAATGAAGACGAAAAGGAGCTCATGCCGTTAGGCGCTGTCAAAATAAAAGTCCTGCTTCCAACACATTGGCCAAACAGAATAACTTATCGGTTGATGCAGATAATTAAAAAATGGCAGATATTGGCTGACTGATTGGCCAGTATGTAGTTTGACCACTAACACAAAGTAAACAAACCTCAATGGCAGTCATACACCAAAAATATTCTCTAGTCCAATAAATGTGCCAATATGTGGCCATTTTGAGATTAGCAATTCTAAAATATGCAAACAACTTCATCAACAGGTAATCAGTTATCAATTCTGTTTTGCAGATTTTTTAAGTAAAATCAAAAAATCTAATTGTATCTATTTTCATGGAATTGAATTGTGAGTAAATCTGCATAATATTAGACAACATAAAATTTACTCATAGAGAAAACCAATCATAGAGGACGACAATTTGCGCCAATGCTTGCTACAGTGCCTACCGCATAAATGAAAACGCAACATCCATGTGGTACATGTTTCAGGATTAAATGTGTTCATTGGCAAGGTTATGTATGTTTATGGTAATTGCCAAACTAAAAACGAAGTCTAACTTCCATCAACAATGGAACTGATTAATTCTGTGCTTTGCACGCTTTTCAAGCCGTTGGGACATCAGCTTTTGAGTTTTTCTTTTTTTTTTCCTTCCTCATAATCACACAAACCATCCTCCTTGACAGTTAACCACTTGTCCACTTTTCTTTCAAGAGAAGAGATAAAAGGTACTGTGATCTTCTAAAAGCAGTCACCTCTTTAAACCTGCCGGTGCTACAACACCATACAGTCTAGCGGTTGTCAAATTCAAACAGCTTAAGTGTTAAAACAGAACTGACTGATTCTGCACTTCCTATCAAATAAAACATAGATGTCTTTTGTCACTAAACGACGTCACACTTTTATCCATTCGATGCTGAGATTTGCTTTCCAAAAAGACATTCTATCAGATGATTTAAACCAGCTTGTGATCTCTGAAAACAATTAACTATATACAGTCTGTCTACTAAATATCGGTTTAATCCGTGAGTTACAGGCACTGAATGTGCAATCAAAAATCACATACAGTATGAGTCAAACTTCCATAGGGATTTTATCTTTCCATTCCCACACTTTTAACCAATGCATACAATGACGGACCATTCATAAAAAAAGAACACATTCACAATGATTTTGAGTTCCCAAATTTTTGGACCAATAACTGATGTGACTTTAAGATGTTTTTTTTTACTGGATAAAAATGAAATTTGCATAAGGATTTTAAGCGCAACTAACAATTTCCGGGCAATTAAAAATTTTAAATCTGAGCATAAATAAATATATATTTCTAACAAAAGATTACAATCACATGTCTCAAAATTTCATTGATATTCACAAGCTTTCAAATCATCCTGATTCTAGGATTTCTATGGCTGTGGGAGCCCTGTATATGCAAGTTTTAGGCTTGGATTTTAGATCAAGATCATCTAAGTTTTAGTCAAGACTGACTAAAATGAATGTCAATATAGGAGCATGGTGCAGCTGTTAGTACATGTGCTCTGTCATGCTCATATGGGATACGTGGGTTTGAATCCATCTGTCACTTTCCCATTCCTTCCTTCTCTTGCTATAATTTTCTCTCTATCCTACACCGTCCGTTTAAATAAAAGTGGCAAAACCCCAAAATGTGAAAGAAAACATTACAAATTAACAAAAAGTTGCACAATGGTGATTATTTTTTAAATCCTGAAGCATTCCCAGCACAAGTTAAGAACCACAAACAGCAGGCAAAATCATTTAGAAGGAGCGAGAAGCTGTAAGAAAATCTCATAACCAGCAAAACTGCTTTCTCAAGCTCAAATCTAATGCTGGAGAGTTTTCACAGAAACCACAAGTCCACACATGTCCCATAAGACATTGGCCTGAATGAAACTGCAATAATTGCTAATTACTTCAAGACAAGAACTTACTGCAGGAAGACAAAACTGTGTGCGTTCAAGCTGACAACAAAGGCAGATATGAGAATAATAATACAGTTTCTGATCACAGGAAATCAATGGGTGAGGTGACACTTTTTGATTGACTGACACTTGTCAAATACGTTCCCACCTCCATAACATCATCTCAGCAGTGATGACACTCCAAAACACCCAATGACAAGCTAAATACACTAATACAACATATTTTTAAAAAACAAAAGTCCTTAAATATAATGACATTCCTCTCAGAAAGGTTGAAGGTGTGCTACACACCATTCTAGGATACTCTAAAATCTCCACATTAATGACCAAACACACTAAAGTATGACATTCTTCCAACATCTATGACTAAATCCACAATATATTCATTACGGAGTTCTTTGGAAGCTCCTAAATAAAGAATCCCCCTCAAAAAAAACATTGTAAGTGTACTGGACATAATTTCAGGAACATTCAAACTCTATTTTTCCCTATTTTAGTAATTTCAGACATTACCAAATCAACTAAATATACACATAACATAATGTAAATGGCATAAAATACATATAAATCCTCTCCTCAGGACTTCTCGTCGCGCTATCATCGTCTTCACCGAGATTCGCGCGCAGCCAAACGAGAAGTCTTCGCGCGAGCGCGAGTATAGTACAGCATATACAGCGCGCGAGTGAGTATGATTGACGCGCGGGAGCGAGTATGATTGACGTCCCCCAGCGCTAAAACTTCCGTCGCCCGCAGGTCAGTCATACTCGGAACTTTTCACGCTGACACGTCGTCAATCATACTATTCCGCGCGCTATGCTTCACTCGCTCGCGCGCGCTGGAACTTTTCACGCCGATAGGCTACTCTCTCCCGCGAGCGCACGGAACACAACGGATGGCTAACAATAATTTATTTTTCTATTCTGTTAAACTTGTAAACGGGTACGTACCGCATCTCCCATACACTTTTCTTTTAAAGCCAAACAAACTTGTGTACTCACCTTATTCCAATACAAAACCGAGACGTAGAAATCCTTGAAATTAGCTATACAGCAACTTCGCATGCGTAAATAAATATTTACCGATGCAGAAATGTACTCTTTTTATCGACAGTCCACATATAAAGTTTAGTCTTCTTATCTCTTAACTTATGCGGAGTCATGTCGCGTTAATTAGACGCAAGAAATTCTACCAGCGGTTAACTGACAACTGACAACAACTTTCTTGCATGAACTAATAGCGCTGTCAGACACAACACAGCATCCGAGGAACAGAGCGTATCCGCCGCTTGTTAAAAGTCTGGCCGCGCGCTGTCTTCATTATAGAGATTTCCCCCCCTCATAAATAAAACTTACTTTTCCCTCGCTTGGCTGTCGGACGGTACGTTGTTACTCTTGCCTTTGGCGTACATGCTTGCAGAGAGCTCCGATTGTCACGCACCTGTCAACCCATCACAGCCTCCCCGGACACAACCCCGTCACCATGGTGACTACAGGAGCGATGGCTCTCATTGGACCGAGCGCCGAGAAGGAACGCCCATTTTGTTGGGTAACTCGCGTGAGTGACAGTTACTCGGCCCCGCCCCAACAGAAACACAACCCCTTTCTTATCTCCAGCGCTCTGTCTGTGGAACACACACACACACACATACACCGTCTTACCCGGCACTGAGGGGAATTTGAAACCGTACTGAGAGGGATTTTAAACAACTGGCTGTTCCCCTCACAAGCAATCACACCCTCTACTGTCACTGGCCAAATTTAAAGTGATATGGCAAATGTGGAGCGGATTCTTCAGCTTCTGCTTGTACTGGTGATTGAAGTAAGATTATTTGGGTCGTGCAAAATTACATATCTCTGCATGAAGTACAGAGGTTTTGCATCAAATTTGTTTTATCTTCTAAAAAGTACTACAGCAGTTTAGACAGAAAAACACTACCTAAATGGATAAATGACTGTGTGGTACAGTCCAAAGTCAAATCTTTACTTCTGTAAATATTATTATATATATATATATTACGAAAAACGTGCTTTTAATACAAATAATAATTGATTACTTTTATATTTAAAAAAAAAAAATGGATTTTACACAATGTCAAACTAAAGTAGAGCTTTTAAGCAAATCAACCAAATTCTGGCTAAATACTTTAAAACAGTATACAATATAAATGTTTGGTTGACATTTCAAATAAAGGATTTAAATGACACTAAATCAAATTGTGTATTCTGATGTTTAGGAACTGGAATATTGGCTTAATATTGCAATCTGGTTGCGTTTAAACAAAGCTGACATAATCGGACCATGCATATCAGAATATTTTTGTGCATGTAAACACAGTAAATGTGACAGTAAACACTGAATCAAATGGACTATTTACTAAACCAATTTATTTCCTAATGCACTTTCTTCATCATATTATGGATGATCCATTGATTGCATGATATTGAAAGAAAATAAAATGTTTGTCTTCGTAAACTGATCAAAATACAGTACACTACTTAAAATGGCTTTCCCACCTGTGTCAGGTAGGCCACACATGCTAATATGGATCTTCGTCTTCTTCTTTGGTGTTTATTGGTGGTTGGCAACCTAATTTATTGGTGCATGCTAATGCATAATGTTAACAAATAGCTACTCAGCTTTTGGCTGATTTCAGAATAACATACTATCATACTAACATGCGGCAGAAACAGTGCTATGCTAGTATGCAGGTCAGCCATTATTTAAGCAAACTACATTGGGTCCTGGTAACACTTTCACCACCCAATCAGTTCCCTTCATGCATTTTTTTCCATGTTTGACTCTGAAATACATTAAAATGATAGAAGTAAAATGGGTTAAAACGCTGAATTGTTTTTATCTTGACTAGCTGGTTGGTTAGATCATTCCCTACTATGCAAGTTTTAAATGCATTTTTTTAAAGGTATAAAATCCTATAAAATTATATCCTACATATTTTTCAGATGAAAAACCAAAATCAGTAAAATACTGGAAATAATACAAGTAGCCCCCTCTTACCGTACTTTTTGTTGTTAATGTACTGTAATATTCAACCTGTTATATTTTAAGCTAAGATCATATAAGGACTCTGGAAGACCTCTAAGGGTCCTTGTTTTATTCTCTGCCGTTTTACTACTAAAAAGTCTTTATAAATACACTATTGAAATGTAGATTCACTGCATCATAAGATCGTTTTGGCAATTAAATGAGTATTTAAAAATGCAATGGCTACTAAAAATGCGTCAAATCTTTAGTTTGGTAGAAAGTGTCTCGTTGTGGACGCTGATCTTTTCTCTTTTCGGTTGTGTATATTATTTTGGCGAATGTTTTAACTGCTCTCTGTCCTCTAATGTCTGCGCTGTGCTTTTTTTCCAAACTGGGCGGCTTGAAACCGCCTGTGCTGAATAACATTGGCTGTTCCGTTCACCCCCTCCGCGCTCAGGATCCCGGAAGTAGCCGTGTGAGATCATGGTAAGACAGAGCGATAGAGCAGTTTGCGCTGGTGTGGATGTTCTTTATGACAGCTCCGAGTCATGCAGCAACAATGTAACATGTCAGGCAGTCGGCGTTTTAGAAATTACAACAAAGTCAAAAAACGTGCAATGCATTTACCACAAAAACGTTGCTGCTGGCTTTATAAATATGTGCTCTCGAGTGCTGCACGGTTGAAGCTGATGCTCAAACTGTTGTTGCGTCCTTTATGTTGATCTCAGCTCCATTAAGACGCCATATAACGCTTTATGTAACGTCAATATCAGTAAAGGGTGTTTCCTGAAAACATGTTAAACAGACTCGTGATCTGGTTCAGGCTAAAGTTTCATGAGGCTGTCATCATAGCTGAGATATTAATGCAATGAAATAATGAAGTTTAATGTGATTTGTGTCATTTTTAGATGTTAAAAAGAAAGCCTACTTTCCAAATGTAATAAACAGAGACATCTGCATTATGCTTATTAAAAAAAGCATGTTTATAAGTAGATCATTCATGGTAGAAATACTATAATTAGTGGCTTTAAGTAGGCTTTTCATTGTTTTGTTTGAGTATCCTGAGTCTGAACAGTCTAACGTTGACTCAGCCAATGGTGTGAGTTTGGGGCGGGACTATCTGTTTGGTTGACCAATGGCAGCCAGTGCATGTATGCGAAAACCTGTTTGAATACAGTGCTGTTTCTGAGGGCGTTTTGGCTGTTCATTTACAAAACAAATGTCATTTTGGGGGTCTGAAAATGCAAACTTTTGAAAACACAGTGGTTTCAAAGTGGAGCTTTTTGATAACAACATTGTTCGTGTCTGTATAAACTGCAGAAATGCATATTTGTGATAACCCTACCCATAAGTTATCTCTAAAATCAGATTGAAATGATAGTTGAATAACAAGGGTGTAGAAGCAGCACCTAACTCTGGTTGTTAAGGCTAAAATTGACATTTCCTGTAAACTTATCTCTGAATTCTGATTGGTTGATTGGAATGTTGTTCCAGGAGCATGTTGCACTTTTGCTGCGTCCCAATGTGCCTACTTATAGTACACCCTTAAAGTATGTACTTTTTTGGTGAAGAAAAAGTACACACTTTTGAGTTTATCAGCCAGTCGCGTGTCTTTCATGCCGAGAACTCTGCTCATATTTTCTGCGTAATGATGCATTTAAAGGGGTCATATGATGCGATTTCTTGTTTTCCTTTTTTAGTGTTTTACGTAGCTGTTTGTGCATGTATACGATCTGCAGAGTTACAAAGCTCAAAGTCTCCCACAAAAGCATCTATCTAAAAGAGAAGGTTGATCCAGATTGGGCTAAAACGCCTCATTAAAACACGCCCCCACATGTCTATGTCACGATGTGGAAATATTTGCGTAATGCCGCCCAAATGTTCACGCAAAGAAAGAAGGCTGGGTTTCAGTAACCGCAGTAGTGTTGATGCAGCCGTGTCAGGGAGAGCACTTTATTTGGCCTTCCAGAAGAAGATGCAATTAGGAATCATTGGTTAAGATTTGTTTACAACAGAACAGCACAACCCAAATGTTCGAATTTGTGCAACGCATTTTATGGACGACAGTTTTTCTGAACCTAGGAGAGTACAAGGCTGGCTGTGAACGAAGGCTATTTCTAAAAAAAGTAAATAAAAGGGTCAATTCCGACTTTGCTATGACAATCTGGCGCTTCTGAATCAGCGACTGTAAGTATGTTTTGTTATTAGTTTAAGTATTTGCTATATTGTGGTGTTCGGCCAATCACATTGTGTAAATGTACCCTAAAATTGTTCTGAATTTAAAGGGATACCCCACCCCAAAATGAAAATTTTGTCATTATTCACTTACCCCCATGTCGTTCCAAACCCGTAAATGCTTCGTTCGTCTTCGGAAACACAATTTAAGGTATTTTAGATGAAAACTGGGAGGCTTGTGACCGTCCCATTGACTGCCAAGTAGATTACACTGTGAAGCAGTGTTGGGGGGGTAACGCATTACAAGTAACGTGAGTTACGTAATCAGATTACTTTTTTCAAGTAACTAGTAAAGTAACGCATTACTTTTTAATTTCCAAGAAAATATCTAAGTTACTTTTTCAAAAAAGTAATGCCAGTTACTTTGTTTTCCCATTTATTGACTGACAAGTTTCCAGTCCCCATATTGGGAGAAATCGGAAGTGCAGAGGGGTTGTGTGCACTGTATGAACATGATGTTACTGTAGTTCTACACTAAATGTGAGCGTGCATTAATTCATCTCACTCGCAAAAAAAAAAAAAAAAAGATTTAGTATTCATCAAAATGAATTAAAACAGTGAAATGCAAACTCGGAATATGACGTAAACCTGCAGTAATTTAAATGTTAAATAACACAAATGTATCTAATCTCATTTTATTAACCAATGTCTTTGCTGCTGACCTTTGATGATCCAGTTCAACCTAATAAGCAAAAATGACTTTAGATAAACTAACAATTGTGCTTCATTGTTTTTTAGTGTTGAAGAGTGTTGAACCTTCTTCTCCTGTATTCTACTGTACAGACGTGAATTTACTTTTCCTTCAGCCTGAGGTTTATTCATTACACGTTTCGGTGTGAAAGGGCTTTTACATTTGCTATAAATAGAACTTCTTATATTAAAAACAATCAAGCCCTGCTCATATTTAAAAAGTAATGTGAAAGTAACGCAAAAGTAATGTAACGCATTACTTTCCATAAAAAGTAACTAAGTAACATTAGTTACTTTTTTAGGGAGTAATGCAGTATTGTAATGCATTACTTTTAAAAGTAGCTTTCCCCAACTCTGCTGTCAAGGCCCAGAAAAGTATGAAAAACATCATCAGAATACTCCATCTGCCATCAGTGGTTCAATCGTAACGTTATGAAGCGATGAGAATACTTTTTGTACGGAATTAAAACAAAAATAACGACTTTATTCAACAATTTGGCAACGAAATGTCACCGTAGCTCCATTTTGGAGAATATCACTGCACGCGACATGCGTACACTCTTCCGAGTCAGCCGCGACATTTTGCACCGTTTGCGTTCAAATCAAAGCATAAATCCACGTAGAAAACGTATCCTTGTGTCGTGACTGACACAGAAGAGCGTACGCATTTTGCGTGAAACGATATTCTCCAAAATGGTGCTATGGTGACGTTACGGTGCCGAATTGTTGAATGAAGTCATTATTTTTGTTTTATTTCCGTACAAAAAGTATTCTCGTCGCTTCATAACGTTACGGTTGAACCACTGATGGCAGATGGAGTATTCTGACCATGTTTTTCATACTTTTCTGGACCATGACAGTGTAATCTACTTGGCAGTCAATGGGACAGTCACAAGCTTCCCGGTTTTCATCTAAAATATCTTAAATTGTGCTCCGAAGACGAACGGACGAAGCTTTCACGGGTTTGGAACGACATGGGGGTCATACTTTCATTTTGGGGTGAAGTATCCCTTTAACGAAATGTCTTCTTTAAAGGGATACTTCACCCAAAAATTTAAATTCTGCCATCATTTACTCGTCCTGTTCAGCCCATAAAAGATATTCTGAAGAATGTTGATGATAACCATTAACATCCATAGAAAGTTTTGGGTGAACTATCTCTTTAATGAATGAATGAATGAATGAGGCATTTATATAGCGCTTTAATGTGTATTGCAATACACCCAAAGCGCTTTACAATCATGTGGGGGGTCTCTTCTCAAACACCACCAGTGTGCAGCATCCACTTGGATGATAAATATGAAGGTGTGTAATATAAATACATTCCTGTACATAATATGTTCACCTTGTTGAGCTATAACAAACTAACAACAACCATAAAAATAATATTTTTGATATTATTTAAAATAATATGGACTCTTCAGTGAAAATGACAGGCTTCTTTCTCGTCATGTTTGCAGGACTTCTCCAATCATTTAGTTCTTTATATTCAATCTGTTGTTTATTCATCATAATAGGCAAGGCAAGGCAAGGCAAGTTTAATAATTGTAATACACCAATTTTCTGGCAAGTTAAAAAGTTCTGAAAAAATCTTGAGTTTAAGATTTTGAGTTTATCGAGAATGGCTTCAAACATGGCTGAATTACAATTCGTAGTACGCACTAACCGTCATTTAAAGAACTGTCCTTCCCCAACATGTCAGAATTGGACTACAGCTAGACACACAGACACTGCTAATCCGTTCAAGTGTGAGCACATTTTGTTTATTGCTTCATACGCTGTAATTAATCAAGCCATGTTGCTTCCATTTAGTTTGGAGTTGTAGATGCTCACTAAAGCGGCTGATCAGTGAAGATGTGAATAAATGGGTTTGTTTGATGTTTCTCATTTCTGCTTGTTCATGCAGAGGGGGTGAAAGAGGCACGAGCAGGAAAGGGCCACTTAGCGAATCAACCGTTTCCTCTTGAGTAATTGAAGCCAGAGCCGCTGCTGCGATCCAGCAACCTAAAGTTGTGATGGAATTTGTGTTTTGAAGATTCCAAATCTGCATGTGGATTTATTAATAGAATTTAACAATATAATTTTCCAAATTTGCTTTCTTAAGACAGATTCCTGATGCAACTGTACACGATTAAAGTCCATGTTATTCCAATAACCATGCCTTCCTGGTCCAATCAACTCCTGATGGAAAAAATCGCTTTGCTATCTTACTCCATATTCTTACCTGGGAATCACATTACAGAAGTAAAATGGTTGAGAATGTTTCAAGTTGACTTTAGAATATTCAGTGTTTGTTTTGGAGCATGAAGTTAAAGTGATCTTCAGTTATTAGCAGTGTTGGGCAGTAACTAGTTACTGTAATAATATTACTTTTTGCAGTAACTAATAAGATTTCAGGGTAACACTTTATTTTAGGGTCTCTTATCTAGTTGCTTATTAGCATGCATATTACTAGAATATTAACCATTTATTAGTAGTAATTAAGCACATATTAACGCCTTATTCTACATCCCTAATCCTACCCAAAACCTAAACTTAACAACTACCTTACTAACTATTAATAAGCAAGCAAATTAGGTATTTATTGAGGGAAAAGTCGTAGTTAATAGTGAATAAGTGTTCCCTATTCTAAAGTGTTACCGATTTCAGTAATAATATTACAGTTACCATCCATAAAACAGCTTAGTTACTTTTAATGCCTCGACCCTGCTGATTTAAAATCCAATAATTAAATTATTGATTTTATTTTGATAATTTTCACGACTCGCACACGCATGTGACGTCCTCAGTGCAGCAGGCAAGCTTGTAATATGGAAAAGCTTACATTCAGCAGATAGAAATATTGCATTATATTAATTTTGTCAGGAAAAAATATGATCTGAACACTGTTGTGTAAGTTGTACTTTACTCTGGCGTTACATCCCACCCACATCCCTCTGATCAGCATGTGGTACATTATATTACTATAATTAAAAATCTTTTTGGAAAATTAAACAGTTTCTTACAAACGTATGTGATTTGATCAAATACATAATGAAACTTAATCGTATATGGGTAACGGAGAAATTATAATTAGCTTCAAGCTACACATGACAATTAATAAGATTAATACATCACTGTTAATCACTATTGAGTGTTTGTAATCACTTCTGACTGTGATCCAATGTGGATTTTGGTCAAATGATGAGGCAGAAATATGTTATTAGTAACATTCTATACAGTTACAACTGAAGAAACAGTAATGTAACTATTAGTGTAACTAATTACTGTTGCCAGAAATTAATAATTAAAGTAACAATATTACTTTTGAAAGGAGTAACTAGTAATGAGTTATATATTACATTCTTTGAGTAACTAGCCCAACACTGCTATTTAAATGTGCTTAATCTTACTCTCAGATGGCAGGTGAGAGAAACCCTGCATCGTGTCACCTGGATGAAAGGACCTTCCGGCTCTGCTGTCAGCTCTTTCTCCAACACTCTGAGACCATCCAGGATGGCTGGAGCTGGGAGCAGATCAAGGTGAAGTGAATGTTTGAGCAACTCCACAAAGTCTGGGCCTACTTGTTCTCGTTAGAGGATCAGAATGAAAACTCTCTCAAAACATGTCAAGAAAGAAAGAGTTTTATTTCGAAGATGAAGAAAATTAAGTCTATTTTTATAACATATTTAGTATTTTGACATTAATGACAATGATGTTCTCTCCCAACATTCTCACTACTTTTTTGGTTCTCACTGCTGTAATGTTTAAAATTGCTGTAATACCGCTTTGTTTACATTACCAGATGCTTTTGTCCAAAGTTAACTGAGGAACATTAAAAATAGGATAGGCTTTGTTTAAACGATTGGTTCACCCAAAAAAAAAAAAAAGCAGAAAATTTACTCACCCTCAGGTCATCCATAGATGAGTTTGTTTCTTCATCAGAACAGATTTGTGACCCTGGAGCACAAAAGCAGTCTTAAGTCGCTGGGGTATATTTGTAGCAATAGCCAAAAATACATTGTATGGGTCAAAATTATCCATTTTTCTTTTATGCCAAAATTTCTTACTGTAAATGTATCAAAACTTAATTTTTGATTAGTAATATGCAATGCTAAGAACTTCATTTGAACAACTTTAAAGGTGATTTTCTCAATATTTAGATTTTTTTGCACCCTCAGATTCCAGATTTTCAAATAGTTGTATCTCCGCCAAATATTGTCCGATCCTAACAAACCATACATCAATGGAAAGCTTATTCATTCTGATGTATAAAAAAAATTGACACTTAAGACTAGTTTTGTGGTCCAGGGTCACGAATATACGAATATTCATTCATTCATTCATTCATACATCAAGAAAAAAAAAGAAAAATAAAAGAACTACGTGTAAATCCATTTTTTGTTTGTTTAAACACCACCTTTTTGGAAACTATGATACTTTTTTTCCTAAATAAGATGATGTATAAATCTCAATTTCGGAAAATTGACACTTAAGGCTAGATTTGTGGTCCAGGGTCACATTTGGAGAAATTTTGCATTTCATCACTTGTTCACCAATGGATGCTTTGCAGTGAATGGGTGCCGTCAGAATGAGAGTTCAAACAGCTGATAAAAACATCACAATAATCCACACCACTCCAGTCCATCAGTTACCATCTTGTGAAGTTAAAAGCTGAGTGCTTATAAGAAACAAATCCATCATTAAGGTGTTTTAACTTTAAACTGTTGCTTCTAGCCAAAATGTGAGCCCATAATAATCCATAATAACACCTCTTCCAGCGAAAAGTCCATCTGTTGTCATCAAAATCTACTGGCACGTTTCTTTAGAACCATTCTGAACCGATTTCAACAGTGCTTGAGCTGTGCATATTTCTCTCCTGAGTCAGATGAGATGACGTTTTTTACTGGAGAAATCAATATTATAGATAGAAAGCTCATATTTTAGTCAGAAGCAATGGTTTGAAGTTAAAAAATGCGTTAGTGGTGGATTTGTTTCTTACAAACATGCAGCTTTCCATTTCACAAGATGGTAACTGATGGACTGGAGTGGTGTGGATTATTGTGATGTTTTTATCAGCTCTCATTCTGACGGCACCCATTCACTGCAGAGCATCCATTGCTGAGCAAACTTGTCTGTTTTGAGGCTGAAATAAATTTTCCGCGAATTTACATTTTTGTGTGAACTATTTCTATAACCAAAATATAATGAATATAATTTAAAAAAATAGTTTTATTGGTAAAATGTGACCAATAAATTTGTTCTAGGGCACTGATGAAGGCTTCATTAAGAAGACTGTTCTCATCCCTGTAAAAGCAAGCGTGTTGCACAAACAACATGAGTGTTCCATGCAGGATGAAAACACGGTGACAGATGACATCCAGGTAAGACAAGCATCACTATTACTATAACTCGTACTTACGGTTAGTGATTTGAACGAACAACTAACACTAAGTATTAACCTTAAAGTCGTCCCGCAGCACCCATTTTGGTCATAAAAGTGTATTGTCTCTGAACCAGGAGTGGTTCTTGGTAGAATGAGCCAGTCCATTTATAAACCCTAACAAAATGGGCCACCAAAAATGAAGATTGACCTAAGTGTTTCCCCACATACTGGATCAATTACCTGAAGGAAACACTTTAACTAAATCCTGCACTTTATAACCGTCCCGGGTTTAGTTTTGGAAAAACTTGCTAATGTTGGCATACGATTTTATATGACTGTTAAGATGTTTATGCTCTTTTGTCCATCAGGGTGTTGCACACTCACTCGTTTAGCTTTTTCTGCACACTATATGCATTCTCCATTTAGGGAAAAAATGGTTGTGTGTGAGTCATATTTAAACTTTAAAGAGTATGTACGCTTGATGTTTTTTTTTTAAACAATCTTTAAATATTTTAAAATATTTTGATTGGTATACCAGTTTAAATGATCTCCTCCAAAATGGGGGTTGTGCCTTGTGGCTGATTTTTCTTTCCCTCCACTCTCAGCCCATTTCATTAGTAAGCCCTTCCGGCTGATTGCAAATGACTCGACTTCTTGCATATTTACATTCAGCTCACACACACGAGGGAAGACTCGACACCTCCTTTCATGAAGGAGATTTTGCCATATTTCAGTGCTATTGGAGAAAGCAATTTTTGTTTTTATTAAGTAACTGATTATAATGCAATCCATCTGGTATTCTGTGGTTAAGGCAGGTCCATTGCAAGAAATATATAAAGATATTAGCTACATATCTTTATCTATGTACTGTATTTGCTCTAGTTTATATATATATATATATATATATACAGTGTATTTACAGTAGATATGTATGTGTGTGTGTGTGTGTGTGTGTGTGTGTGTGTAAACTAGAGCAAAATATTTTACAGTTTATATATATATATATATATATATATAGCAAAAATGTAGAATTATTAAAATTAAAATTATAGAATTTATTAATTATTTATTCATCATGGTAGTATTAGTTGTATATTTTAAGTACCAAAAAAATTACTTGACAGTGAAATGTCCCAATTCATTATGGTAATGAGAATTTGGAAGGGAAAATGTGCATAAATCTCAAGCAAAACAATTGTTTTAATGCAAAAAATAAATAGTGTAGTATATTATATAAAATTGTAAAGTTAATTTATCAAGGTAGTATTTGTTGTATATTTTTAGTAGAAAAAAAAAACAGCTTAAAATGTGCCTAAATCTCAAGCATAAAATCCTAATGGAAAAAAATAAGCTTTGTGTTTATGTAACTCGTTATGCAAATGCCTTATTTTTTCATCTTTTTGCTTTTGAGTTGAAATGTGTGCATATTTTTGTGCAATTTATCAATTGCAGATGAGTTACTAATAGACCAAAAGGCCAGTATTGTCTGCAGTGATACCAACTCGACATCAGCATCTCCTTTGTTCACTCCCCAACATTAAAAGTCTTGCGTGCAGTCGTGCCACAGCGCACGTCACCTGACATGCCCTGCATAAAAGAACATTTAGAAAACTTGACCTTGGTAAAGACTGTTTGCCAGCAAGCAGTAGCTTGCAGGCTACAAGAAAGCCTCTTTTTTCCCCATTGTTGAGGAAAGGAAAAAAAAATCCAAAAAGATCTGTAGAAGATTAGAGAAGCCAGGACTGCTTTTTTTCTTTTTTTGTGGCATCCTGTTTTGAGTGGTGGAATTCTTTTAGGGAGTGAATAAATGCCTCACTCAACAAAAATCTATCAGGGTTAACCCTTTCAGTGCCACACACCTGACTCCTGTGGAGCTGTGCTCAATGTTACTCTTTGTCTATGAGCACCTGTACATGAAGGGGTCGTTACTTCAGTCAACAAGAATAGCCGTCCTTATAGTGTCTTCTTTAGTTTTGAAGGCAGTAGAATGTGCTTCTCAACTGCTTCCATAGTTACTTCATTTTTTTCATTCTCTCACTATTGTTCAAAAATTCGGGGTCAGTAATTTTGTTTTATGTTTTAGAACGGCATCTTTTGTTACATTTGTTACATAAATGTCTTTACTGTTGCTTTTGATCAATTTAATGCATCCTAGCTGAATGAAAGTATTAATTTATATATATATATAAGTTAATATTACCATAAATTGCAGTAGCATGAAATTCATTTAGCTGCCTGATTTAGACTATATACAAAAGTAAATTTACTATGGAGGGCCAAATTACTCAAAATTAAATCATTAATCATTGAAATTTATTTTAAAAAATCGATAAACACATACTCTGTAAAAAATTACTGTGATTTTAACGGTAAAAAACTGTGAAAATGCTACAGTAAAAACCTGTTAAATGGTAAGTTCCCCATATATATATATACGGTGAAAAACTCTAATAGACATTTCAGACAATTTTACGGTGAAATACCGTTTTTGGAAGTGAAAAAGAATCGTAAATTGACATTCCCAGAATTCCCTGCGTTGCATTTCAAATTGGATGTTTTTTCTTTGAAATAACTATGTTTCTTGTTAGTTTTTTCTTATCAGTTATGTTTATTAGGGTTGTATGTTACATCTAATGTTGTTAAATTAATGTTTATTGCCTATTTCAGTTTAATGAGTCTCACCATGATGGTGTTTAGTGCATGTGTGAATGGCACTGTGCACCTACTATATATATTATTATTTAAAAGCTGCTTGTGATGGGCTTTGGTTCATCATGTGACTTTCTCATCACCGCCTGCATTTGGTGGTTATCAGTGTATTTCAAAGGTACAAAACAGATTTCAGTACTTCAATAGGTTGGTATATTAACATTATATCAGTTAATGAAATTACGGTATTTAACTGTAAATTTAAGTTAAAACCTAAAATGTTGCTACCGTACTTTTACGGTAGAATCTGGCAATCACAGCTGCTGTTTTTTTACCGTAAATTTTACAGTATATATAATATCACTATTAATTATTAATATATGACTCATGTATTTAATTATGTATTTAACGATTTATCTATTTCAACATAATGATTTAATTTTGAGTAATTTGGCCCTCCATACTTTACAGTTTTAGTAGTGATTTAAAATGGTTTCAGCCAATAATTCAGAATGTTTAAATGTTAAAATGTTTTTCACTGCAAGTCATGACTACATGGTTAGATGCATTTTATTATTTGCAGTCAGCATTGTTTTTCCCTTTTGGAACAGGCTCTTTTTTGGGTCTCACTCAACCGCTAGAGTGCTGCTATATAACCACATTTAAGGAAGCAATCTTTATTTGTTCCCCAAGAGATATATGCAGAAGCAAAAGGTATTTTAATCTTTTAAGTGCGAAGAATGTAAACGGAATTACTAGGATAATTAAACCCATAATTAGGGCTTATTTAGGTTAATGAAAGAGTCCATCCTTCATCATCCTCTGAAATTACTCAGCCAAGTGCTGGTATTCAGGTAAGCGAAGAGAACATCTTCTACTCTGCTATTGCGCGTCCAGTATTGATCTTCCTTTTGACAGTGAAAAACGGAGCGCGTATAAAGTGTATACCTGAGCTCACGGCTCTGTTAGATCTCTTTAGACGATGCTATTTAAAGCATCTGCTGCAACGTGCCACGCAGCCCTTTGCTTTGCTCGTGTGTTTGTGGAGTTGAACAGGTGCCGTCGTTTAGCGATGCTTACACCTGCTTGAACGTAAACACGGCAGCGTTTGAATGACAACAAACGGCGGCGGATGCCAGAAGTTGTTGCTAGAAACACATTTCAAAGTTAATAAACGCCCCTTTTTGAACTTGACCTTTTGAAATTTTTAAGCGGTGCATGATCAGCAGCTGAACTTTTGTCCTTTATATGAATTCCAAATGCAGAGTCAGTTATGCAAAGGTTGAATGGGAGCTGTGAATATTCGGATTGCTAAACGAGTTCCTGCCACGGCGGACCCGAAATTTAATGCGTTTTCTGCATGCATGTTTGCGCTCTCTTTTAAGTCATCATCCCACACGTTATTTTGCAGCCTCTAGGTGAGATATATTTCCTTTCAGTGCCGGTACTGTTTGGAAAAAGCATGACGTCATTGTTTATTTGACCTGCCTTCCC
The DNA here is from genome assembly GCF_012432095.1 of Onychostoma macrolepis. Lineage (NCBI taxonomy): Eukaryota > Metazoa > Chordata > Actinopteri > Cypriniformes > Cyprinidae > Onychostoma > Onychostoma macrolepis. Next base: position 24,851,333 of record NC_081164.1, on the reverse strand, counting down.
TCTTTCCAAACCCTTTCATTCCTGACAGACGACGGATGTGAAACAGTAGTAGTGTGTCTCTCAAGACTGCGCTTGTATGGGAGGGAGGAGATGTTATCGGTGGAGGCATGGATGCATGAACAATCCTCGAGCCTGCATTGAAGCTGCCAGGGATCCAGCCACCGCCGCTGCTGATCCAACTTGTCGCTCAGACACTATCGCTAATTAAACCTGCGCGTATCAGTGTGGACCGCAAAGGCCATAGTGATGTCATAGTGTCACAAAGCCTCCTCCGTGTGACAGAAATCACGTCACGGGTGCCATTTAGGAGTGCTAATTTAGGACTTTTTTTAAATCATGAAGTAGTTTTATTATAAAGTAGTTCTATTACGATCAAGCTATTGTTTTGTGAAGTAGAAGCCTACAAACTAATAACAAAAGCTAACTACACTGCAGGGGGCAATATCATTTAAATGTAAATAAAATAAAAAAGTATTATTATAATTCTAGTAATTGTTATTACTTTTTACTTTATATATATTTAAAAGATATTGCGCTCTTATATTGCTTCAGTGTAGTATTAATCTGACCTTGAATATTTTTATAATATTTATTTATTATTGGTATAGTTATTTATATTTAAGTGTGTGTGTGTGTGTGTGTGTGTGTGTGTGTGTGTGTGTGTGTGTGTAAAATAATAGAATAATAATAATATAATTATTATTGATAATATTATATTATTATTTTATAATCATTTTTATTATTATTTAATATTTTTTAATAAAATATATTGCCCTCTTAAATAGCATCAATTATATAATAATTATAATAGTAATAATAAACGCAATAATAATATATTAAGATATTGTTATTGGTAACAAAAAATACATATTATTGGTAGCAATAATAATTATTATATTATATTATAGTATAGTATATTGATAATAATAATAATAATAATTATTATTATTATTATTATTATTAGGTTACCCTAGCCCTATATATATAATTTTTTTTGTCTGTCTGTCTGTCTAGATATAATAATATAATAATAATAATGATGATGAGATAATAATAATAATAATATAAAAATTACAATAAGATTATATTATGTATAATTTAATAAAAGCAGTGTTTTTCAATAACATGGCATAAAACACTAAGGGTTTCATGCAAAATCCTGCACCAAGACTCAGTAAATCGATTCCTTTGATTTGGTTGATTTATATCATCTTTACAACTGTCCAATTTAACTGATTCACTAAAACAAATATGACTTTCCAAATTGTTACATAAAACAGCAACATGGCCTTCTGTTGTGTTACATGGCTACATGTCAATAAAAGTATCTTGTTAGTGGCGAAGCTACACTGTGATGTAGTCTGTGATATAGTGTAGTTACAGTAAGTTAGCTGTGTTTCTGTTAGTTCTAGTTACTCCCCAGTAATGGGTGTGAACTCCTCCCAAGTATGACGGCATCCCTTCCTGTTTATCTGTGCTTGTGCAAGTTGCAGCGCCCTAAACCTTTATTCCACATTCTGACAGCCAATTAATCACCAGGGGTTGCAGGTCGAGAAAGAGCGGGAAAATCCAGTGCGCGCCGCCTGAAAGAGAGGTAACCTTGGTAAACAGTCTGCACAACATTTGTGCATGTGGAGCCGCTCGAGGGTCCTGTGCATGATGCCATTACTCATGCTCCACAACACAAAGGGGGGAGTGTGCAAACTCCCTCAACATGTCAACAACATCCTCTGAATGAAGGATGCAAGAGGAAAGCGAAAAGGTAAACACATGTTGTTGCCCACACGAACTGTTGAGGAGATCTCGCTTTCATCAGGCAAGTTATGGGAAGAAGAATGAAGTTGCATGCCGCTCGATGAATCACTTACGTATGTCGCTGGCTTTGGGTTTGGTATCACAGGTCAGGGTTAATGGCAAGTCTGCACACGTATCATGGATCAGATATGTGATATGGCTCCATACATGACGTCTTGCATGTGGAAAGCCACTTCCTTTTCTTGCAGAAGATCATTGAAGTAAACCGAATTAGCATTTATGTATCAAGATTTCATATCTGTTGTATATGAATAGAATGGAAATGCATTCATTCGTGCACCCTCAACCTGTATGACTTTATTTATTATTTTGGAGCACAGAAGGAGAAGTTAACAGAGATGGATTCTGTTGAGCTCCGAAAACAGAAACAACATGGAAGCACTATAAGTTTAATCCACAAGTTGTACTGTAAATAAAGATTATTGAAGTGTGTTTTACTCCAACATGCTATTTCCATCTTTCTTCTTCAAAATTACATGTTTAATTCTGTGTTAATTGCCATTTCTTTGCGAAATTGCGAAATTTTCTTGCAGTTTCTGAGTGAAAATTGTTTCTGCGTATGACTTTTGCGGTATACGGTATCACTTGAATCCAATATAGCAATATAAGTCATATGGACCACTTTTATAGTGTTTATTTATTTTTTATTATTATTATTATTTTCTCAATTTTAGAGCTTGAATGTCCTTTCAAAAGTTTGGGGTCAGTAAATTTAAGTATTTTTTGAAAAGAAAGTCTCTTCTGCTCACCAAGGCTACATTCATTTGAGCAAAAATACAGTAAAAACAGTACTATTCTGAAATATCATTAGAATTTCAAAAACTGATTTGTATTTGAATATAATTTAAAATGTAATTTAGTGCTCTGATGCAAAGCTGAATTTTCAGCATCATTACTCCAGTCTTAAGTGTCACATGATCCTTCAGAAATCATTCTAATATGCAGATTTCGTCTTATTATCAATGTTGAAAACGGTTGTGCTGCTTAATTTTTGAGAATTTTTTTTTTTTTTATTCAGGATTCTGTGATGAATGAATGAATGAATGAAGCATTAACATAGCGCTTTATTGATGAATTGAAAGTTTAAAATAACAGCATTTATTTTAAATATAAATCTTCTGTAACATTATAAATGCATTTAGTATCAATTAAATGCATTTGTGCTGAATAAAAATGTTTATTTCTTTAAAAGAAAAAAAATCTCACTGACCACAGATTTTATGTACAACAATGAAAAGTGTAAACATGTGAACTAATACTTGAATTTAGTATGTTGCCCCACAATTTGACTTGAAAATAATCATTTATAGCAACTGTCATCATTTTTTGTCGCAAATGTGTCTGTATTTTTGTCATTGAATGGCATGAGTGTCTCTCACTTTCTACCCGTTTCTCTCTGTCTTGTTTTCTAGGCAAACGTTGAGGATGAAACGGCTGGAGTTCAGGCAGTATGTGAAATTCACGCTGTGCTGCGCTATGAATACCACATTCTGTATTCTTGCAGCTATCAGATCCCCGTCCTCTATTTCAGAGCCTCCACGTTAGGTACACGACATTCTCCCTCACTGCATTTCTATCATTAAACCGCACGGCCTTGTTTATATGCTGTCTGCTTCCCTTATCAGTGTGTGTATTTCAGAACCCTCGGTGTTCTGCTTTCTCAAAGTCTGGTTTTATGTGCGCTGCAAAAACAGACTCAACGTTTACACTGAGATCCCATCTCGACAGGAGTGTTTGAGTTTTGAGAAAGCAGGCAGCGCGGTGACTCGCATCTCTGCTCAACAAAGTTTGACTTTGTGCTGTAAATACATTAATAGCCGCCATGTAAACATTTTCGGAGCTGTTATTGAGCAAGTTAACAAATAGGCACATGCAAGCGTGATCCGTTTGAAAGTGATCGCTCAAACGAGTCTGTAATCAGAAAACCTCATTCTCCATCACAGATGGGCGACCCCTGGCTCTCGAGGAGGTGTGGAGCAATGTTCATCCGAACTATAGACAGAGACTACAGCAGGGACCCTGGGACACACTGACGCAACAGGTAACCTTGTTCATATTGTTTCTGCGGTGTCAAAGCTGCAGATGGATTGCACACAAACTACCAAAAATGCTTCATAGACTGTCGAAGGCGCATTGCACTTTCTCAAAATCAACGCTCCGTTGCGATTGGTCGGCTTTGCAGTTCCTAAGATTCAAGCTGCACAGGTTTTAATTGGTCCGTCAGGACACAAAATGGTTTACAAGCTGCCAAAATTTTTAATAAGTGATATTTCTATTTTAAAAGAAAATAATATATAATCAGTGCTGTAATCTGGATTACATAATCAGATTTGTAATTATTACATTTTAAAATGCTCAGAATTGGATTACAATCGTTGGTAACACTTTACAATATAAGGTACGTTAGCAGAGGTGTAAAAAGTACTCAAATATTTTACTCAAGTGAAAGTAAAAATACTCAGTGAAAATTTTACTCAATTAAAAGTACAAGTATCTGGCCAAAAACATACTTGAGTAAAAGTAAAAAAGTACAACTTTAAATTGTACTCAAGTGTTAAAGAAGTAGAAGGACTTTTTTTTCCTGACAGACATACAGAAGTTTTGTTAAAGGGAGAAAAATACAGGTTTTTCAATTCAAATTTATTTGTAGAAGTCTTTTCACGAAACAAATCGTTGCAAAACAGCTTTACAGAAAATTTTAATTTCTACATTATATTTAGGAGTAGGTTATTGGTGGTACAGCAAAAATCATGCAGTTAAATTATATATATATATATATGACTTTCATTTATTAGATGAACACACAAACTAAGATCTAAATCTTCTAAACTAAATCATCTTTTTCCGTATAACAAGCATGGGACGTCCAAAAATGACGCTTCAAAAACTACACAAAGTGAATATGACAGTAACTCATGCAACCCCTATTAATGAATCAGTGTCGTCTTAAGTGAAACAATGAAAATTACAAATACTAATATTTTAAACTTGACCGACGTGTTCACTTTGTGTGGTTTCTGAAGTGGTTCTGTCCCCTTGCATTATACGGACTAATCTTTGCTTGTGTTCATCTGAAGAAAGAAAGTCATATACATCTGGGGTGACATGAGAATCTTAATTTTTGGGTGAAATATCACTTTTAATAACAATGTGATGCAGAGGTTAGAAACATATTCCAGACAGAATGCAAGAATGGGTTGAATTAATGAAGAGAGTCATAGAATTAAAACATACAATATTAATGTTTTGAAAGACCACTTTTTTGTGTTGTCTACGTCACTGTCTAAAAGGATAATTAATCTTTTAATTGTTTATTTGGGGAATATTTTTGTGGGGGCTTTTTCTCAGGAAATATTCCTACACAATTATTTGCGACTAATTATATGAATTAATGAGCAAATCGTGTAATTATTAAGATTAAGAAAATATACATTGAGAGTCCAAATTCCTACTCAATGCGTCATATAATGACATATTATTAATACAACTTATCCACTACCTGGTAAGAACGTCACTAAACATGAATTACAATTAAGTAAACGTACAATGTTCATTTAAACACTTTTTTGGACATTTGTAACATTTAATTAAAAAAAAGAATTCCCACAAAAATATTAATTATATATTTTTAAAATTATCAATGATTTTATTTGCACTCAATCTTGTGCATTCAGCCAATGTATTCACAGCTAATGGCTCTATCAAAACAATGAATAATGAATCAAAAATCTGGGGGGAAAACGCAACTTTGCTACCTCATCATGCTTCCTCAGATTTGATGGTGAACTTTTGAACCCAGACATTTACCTGATGAAAGTCATAACTGAAGTAGAACTGTGTGTGTGCTTGATGCGTGAAAACAATGATCATTGGTTCTCATCTCAAGCATGCCCTTTTGAGCTTCTGTTTACCATATTTAATGTGTATAAGATAACATAAAAATGTAATGTACTTTTTAAGTTGAAATAAAATTGTAAGGAGTAAAAAGTACTGTTTTTTTCTTCAGAAATGTAATCAAATAAAAGTACAAGTAGTCAGTTTAAATTGTACTTGAATAAAGTAAAAAATCCCCCAAAATAATACTTAAGTAAAGTAATCAAGTAAAATTACTCAAGTATTTTACACCTCTGTACGTTAGTTAACATTAGTTACATAAACTAAGAATGAACAACACTTCTACAGCATTTATTAATCTTAGTTGGTTAATTTTAGCATTTACTAATGCATTATTAAAATCACAAGTTGTGTTTGTTAACATTAGTTAACGCACTGTGAACTAACAATAACAAAGATTAATTAAAGGGGTCATATAATGTACATGCACTTTTACAAGTTGATTGTACTGAAATGTGTGTTAGCAGTGCCTGTACACAACCATCATAAAATGATAAAAATCCATCCAGTGTTTTTTTTAATCTCCTTATTTGTTTTACCCTGTCTCAAATCAAGCCGTTCGACCGTGTGGCGCCACACGGTCGGACGCCTCCCACGATGGTTGATTGACAGCAGTGTTTCAACACAGACCCGCCCTTGCTCGTGAGCGAGCTGTCAATCATAGTCCGCGCGTCATTGTTGATATACGCTGGAGCTGTCTATGAGCAGAATGGCGCCCAAGCGATTGTGGTGTTCTGTTCTCGGTGCAATAATGAACACAGCAGTCATTTTGATGTTCCTAAGTCCGAACCGCTGAAGACACAGTGGCTGAGTTTTGCTTTTGAAGGAATATTCCCCACGAGCAACGTCAATGTTTTCATGTTTGCGAATCATTTTTCACCAGACTGCTTTATAAATGAAGGTCAGTATAAAGCTGGTTTTGCTAAGAAGCTGCTCCTGAAAAAGAATCGGTACCAACTATTCGTGTTCCTGCTGAACCTCCAGAAGAAGTGAGTGTAACGTTTAATTAACCTTTATATTAATCTTTATATTAATTTTGCAAATCGCTAGCACGCTTCACGATGTATGTGGCTAATGTTTACATTCAGGGTACATGCATGTTTTCTATTCTGACGTTCTCAATATAATTAATAATCACACGTTTATAATGAACAAAACGTTATGGTTACTGTGTTATTACAAACTGTGTACGCAGATATTAAAGTTAACATTATAACACTACACTAAGCTTACTTTTGTAGATGGTTTATAACGGTGTCTGTTAAGAAGTAATGTAAAAATTTAAATAAATAAAAACAGTTATAACTGCATGAAAATTAATGGTAACACAATACCTGCAAAATACTGTTTACATCCTGCAAATGCATATGATCCAAGACTATAAATACTCTAATTGATGTTTTTCAATATTATGCCAGAATAAGTTATGTTATCTGATCACATATTTACTTTTGTATAGGCAAGCACATCTTACCCTCAACTGTTGTCAAGGCAACACTCCACGTGTGTTGTGTCAAAAACGCCCCACAGAACAGAGGGGCGGGGCGAGCAAAGCTCATTAGCATTTAAAAACACACGCACTAAAACGGTGTGCTGAAAACAGAGCTGTTTTTGAGCAGGTAAAAGGAGTGTTTTCTTACAATACTAATGAGAATTTTTAATTAAAGTATATTACAAACTTTCAATTTAGACCCTAAAGAATCATATTAGCTTGTACAAAAATGGCATTATATGACCCCTTTAAAAGTGTAATAAATGCATTGTTTGTTCGTGTTAGTTAATACATTAACTAATGTTAACAAATGACACCTTATTGTGTTATGGAGACTTTTGTGCTGTTTGAAAATAATCTGCCATTTTATTTTGTTCTAGATTTTTATTGTCAAATCATTGATTTCAGATTGACCATTTTACACGGTCATAAAAAAACTGTGAAATCAACATCAGAGGTAGACTTTCTTAACGTGTTCCCTTATGCCCTAAACATACCTATAAGTTTTGCTTGTTTATTTTGTGCATTAAAACTTGCAGCCTAACTGTGATTGGCCAGTTGACGTTAATCAGATGGATGTTCCTGTTATAGTTCTTGGCGAGAACAAGCTGTGATGCAGATCAAACTTTACGCCGATTGCTGGCATTCCCTCTTCATAGATCTCCTGGAGCGTTTGGAAAAACTGACTGTGGCTGTTTGCTGCTGCTCCTTTTAGCTCTGCTGCGAGGGATGCAGAGCAGTAGGCGTGATTACAGAGAGATATTGAATGGATGGAGAGAGTGGAAAAATAAATGCAGAAAAAGGCTGATTAGAGGCAGTGTAGGATATTAGAGAAAAGGGACGGCAGTAATAGCAGGGGGAGACTCTGGGGAAGGGTTGAGGGTCTCGAGGTTCTCCGGAGACGGAACATTGCTGCATCTGACGCAGGTAAACATGAGTGACTCACATCAAGGCCTTACGAGCAGTGACGCCAATGGACTCTCTCTCTTTATCTCTCGCTCGGTCTCTCGCTTTCCTCTCTGTTTTTGCCCTCTTATATCTCTCAGTCTCCTCTTTATCTACCCAATTTTCTCAAAGCCAAATCGCATTCTTAGCATAACCGATTAGGACAACACAGAACACTTTTCTCTTGAGGACTCAATAAGGCCCCAAACTGACTGTGAACTGATAAACCCAGACTGTGAGCATGTACTCTGTACACTCGCGAAAATAAAGTATGGATTGGAAGTGCATTTCTGCCACGGAATAAAAATCAAATCAAATAAAAATTCCGATTTTTCTTTCAATTGCAAGAAACAAAGGCTAAATTGTCAGATATATGCTAGATAGATGCAAAAAAATATTTAAATTCAAAGTTGTGAGAAAAAAAGTTAGAATTGTGAGATAAAAAGTAGCAAAAACCTGTTTTGTATTCTTAGGGCCCTATGATTTCTGTGATGTAGAAAACACGGACAGAATCGCAGAATACGGTCAAAAATGGAGTTTACTGTATGACTCGGAAAGTAACAGAATTTGGCAGCTTTTGGATGAATAAGTAAAAGGTAGGTCAGTACACTTAAATCAAAATGCGGTATGGACTAGTGTCTGTGAATATTAAGCAGCATTTGGGAGTCACACTTCACGGTCAAAAGTGAAAAAGTGACACCTGAAATGTATTTTTTTTTCTTCAGTAAAATCAATGTAATATATTTTTGTTCAATAATATTTTTTATTTTGTATTTTGAGAGAATTTTATGGTACTAATTAATATTTATGCAATAATTATGATCAATTTGTCCCATTGAAAATAGTAAAAAAAAAAAAAAAAAAAAATCTAATTTTTTTTAATTATTTTTCAATTTATGCAGTATTTCAGATGAAAATAGACACTAGGCCTTTAAAGTCCCATTTTTTTAATGCAGATTAGCACCTCCTGGTGTGAGCAAAGAAAGAAAAAACATGTCATTTCATGGTGTAACCACAAGTTGCCTGGATAGGACTCTATAGAGAGGCTTGTGAATTCTCTAGTTGTTTTTAGACATAATTGTTTACTTTTATTAGGTTGTGGATATAAATGTATATCATTCTCAAAGACGACGTTTTGTCAAGGTTTATATTTCTTTGCATTATTATTATATAGCTTATTATATAGGTTTTTGCATTATTTTTGCTACAGTCAACCCTGAACACAAAGCATTTTGTTACACAAAACATTAAAACTCTATAAAAATGTAACAAAAATGAACAGGAATGCTTTATCAGAGCCTAATCCTTCTGGGTCTGATCTGAGTTCAACCTAATATTTCACTCTTGTAACTCATTTTGGCTATATGGTTATAGCCATACCAATTCATTTGAGTGTGTATGTGTGTGTCTGTATTTCTGTATTTTTAATTTTTTTCCCATTTCCCATTCATTTCCTATGGTCGGTCATTTTTGACCGAAGATCATGAGTGTGACTATTTTTTTTGCGACCACTTAGCTTTTTCGAATCATGCCCTCAGTTTTTTTGTGTGTTCACATACCAAGTGCCATAAAAGTCACTGAGTTTCGTACCATTCTGGTGAAGCTTTTTTTAAAAATTCAAAATGTAAAATTCTCCGGTCAGAATTGACCGAAGACCGCACAAGGGTTAAATATGTCTCTGTGTGAATTAATGGCACAGACGTGTTTTTTTTTTTTTTTTGTAAATGTTTTTTGTTTTTTCAAAAATAAAATGAAAAAAATTAAAAATAATGAATCCAGAACAATTAAAACTGAAAACTCAAAAAAAAAAAAAAAAAACGTAATTATATTATATATATATATATATATATATATATATTGTCGGAAAACAAAATAGCAATTGCGAGATGTAAACTCAGAATTCTCAGAAAACATGTCAGAAGTGGCTGATAAAATTTCAGAATTGCAAGATGTAAAAATTGTAAGGAAAAAAGTCAGAATTCTAAGTATGTTTCTTAAAATTCTGAGAAAAAAAAAGTTGAGACAAAAGAATGTATGAATTGTGAGATATAAATGGATATATATGGATATATATGGTCTGGTTTTTAAAATGTATATAATGTAAATTATATTTACATTATTTTAAATAATATGACCATTAATTATAAAAGTCAGAATTTTACATTTATATCTCGCAATTATATATGTTTAATATTTATATGAAGTCAAAATTGTGGAAAAAAGATGCAAAAAAATATTGTGTGATAAAAATAGTGGTTCTTTAGTTTAATAAAATGTTCTTGACAGAAATATATATATGACCCTGGACCACAAAACCAGTCATAAGTGTCAATTTTTCGAAATTGAGATTTATACATCATCTGAAAGCTGAATAAATAATCTTTCCATTGATGTATGGTTTGTTAGGATCTGACAATATTTGACTGAGATACAACTATTTGAAAATCTGGAATCTGAGGGTGCAAAAAAATCTAAATATTGAGAAAATCACCTTTAAAGTTGTCCAAATGAAGTCCTTAGCTATGCATATTACTGATAAAAAATTAAGTTATAATATATTTACGGTAGAAAATTCACTAAATATCTACATGGAACATGATCTTTACTTAATATCCTAATGATTTTTGGCATAAAAGAAAAATGGATAATTTTGACCCATACAATGTATTTTTGGCTATTGCTACAAATATACCCCAGCGACTTAAGACTGGTTTTGTGCTCCAGGGTCACATATATATAACAGAAGTGCCTGTTTTAACAGAACAAGTCTCTGAATGCAGTGTTTAGTGCAGTTTTGTGTGCATATAGTGATTCGGTCTGTTCTCCCATGAGGCCTGTAGATGAAGTCATGATAATTGACGAACAGAGCTGGAATCGTGCTGCAGTATAGGCACGGCTATTCACAAATAAAATGAAAAAGTCTAACTCTGTACCGCTGATGCTAACAGTGAGGTGTCGTCGAGGGAATTTGAAGAGTCAGCACGTCTTCGGTGCTTGAACGGTAACAGAGCAATGCATCCAGACAGTTGATGTTGTGAATTTTAATGCAGATGGTGACAGTGCATTGAGGTTGTTTTTATTTGCAGAGTAGAGGAGATTTTTTTTTTTTTATTGAGGTTTTGGATAACTGGATTAAAACGGTGCTTACTGACAGGAAAGTTTTTGTCAAAAGTGGTGCCATCGGACCTTGCAGTCGTTCTCCAACCAATTCAAACACTCAGCTATGAACACAATATACTCAGTACACTCAATACATCTTTGAATTAAATAAATGTATCACTTATGAACCCAAAAAGAGGAAACTTTCGTTCATTATTTACGTATTTTAGACTATTTTTCTTTGGTTCATACTGTGTGCTCAATTTTTAATTATTCTCAGTTGTGAGTTCAGATGACTGGATTCTTGTCGCTTTATGGTCCGTGATCTCTTTTCCAGTTTTACCTATTGTAACATCAAATTTTTGTGGATATTATCCATTTCTGTGCATTTCCTGAGTGATACCCTTTTCTGTGTTTTCATTTAGACTGTCAGGCAGTTTTGGTGTCATGAAGACGCTCACAAACTAACATTAGTTTCTCTCCTGGAGCGTAGCGTTCCTGAGCTGTGTTTGTGTAGCCAGTATTTAATGCACAAAAGGAACTCTTTTTGTGGAAATTTTCAAGTGTTTTGCATAAGGTGAACTTTAACTTACTGCAGTAGGAAACTGGAAATATTTGTTTCATCAATATGGACTGTTTATTTAAAAAACATATTATCACAGATACACTTATGTGTAAAGCTTTTAGGGGCTTGTGTGCATTTGGACAGTTGTTGGTGCATCAGCATTCCAGACAGTTTATGTGTTTATGATGGTTTTTGCAGTGGCTACATTTACATGCTCTTTCATCAGTATTTTTTTCAGTGACTATTACAGCAATTTATGTACGTAACTTTTGGGCCAGATCTATTAAAGTTAGTCTTTTGGCATTTATTGTTCAGTTAGTTACCCATCAACTATATTTTTAAGACTTTATAAACAAAATATACTTGTGATACAGTATGTAATGACAAAATTAAGTCAAATTAATTTTTTGTGTAAATCAACATTATGCTGTTGATTTGAATTTAAGCTTAACTCTTACTGAACTCGGAATATTCCTTTAATTGCAAGAGAACCATGAAAAGCTTATACTGGCATTACCAGAAGTAAATAATAAAGATGAGAAGTGTGTTCAAGCTTAGGTTGCTAGTGTATATATATTTTTTTGACTGGTTACTAGGTGTTAACAGGGTGTTTTGTCACGTTGCTTGTTTCTGACGTATGTTGAAAGCGTCTGTTTACACTTCTGCTCACAACACAGGTTTACCGAACTCACCAAATTCTGTTGTAATATTGAAAGGGAGTTTTGTTTTCATATCTAAACAGTGTGCAAACAAACGATATTTCGCTCTCAAAAAACAGGACTGACAACTGTATTCTGCTGCTGTGTATTCAGCAGATCCAAACTCACTGTTGCTCCTGTTATTTGTATATTTATTCCAATATAATTGTTGATGGGAGTTACAGGGCTGAGAGCAAGATGACAAGCGTGATAAACGTGCAAGTTAATAATTCCAAGACTTTAGTAATTAAAAATGACTTAACATTACAATGGTAGTAAGAGAAAAATGGTAAATGTCATGATCCTGCATGCGTGTTTAAACTTAAACATGTAATGCATAATAAAGTCATTTAAAATGTTTCTTCTCACAGATCCATTTAAACAAGATAGTACATGAATAATCAGCCCATCCTGATGAATGAGTGACTGTACAGTTCTCTCTCATATTTCCATTGGGCTCATCAGGCCTCCAGAACCTGCATCAACAGATCATCATTAGATGCTGCTTTCTGTCTGATATGATACTGTGTGAATCATTTCTTATATAATAATCAGTTAAAATCAGTGATTTCTCACCCAGAGGTCAGTGTGCTGCCATCAACCCATTTCCATGTGCCCTCCACATCATTGTCAGTCAGACCAATCCAGATTTGAGCTCCACAGGATATTTTCTTTACAAAATCCTAAGAAAAAACAAATGATAGGCTCTGTTTACACCTAGTGTTAAGATGACAAGTGGACAGTGCTAAATACAGGTGTGAACAGGGTCTAAAATGTTTTGAGCTTGTCCACTTTGATCACAAAAAAAATCTTTTTCCAGATTGCACTTATAGTGTGGACGCTCATGTGTTCAGATTCAATACTAAAATCACTAAAGTCTGCCTACTCTACACAGACTGAGCTAATTCTTAAATATTATGTTCATTTCCTATCCATTAATCAACACAATTAGAATGTTATATTAGATTAAAAAAATTTAAATTTGATAAGTGTATGTGACCCATTAAAACTGATGTTTTTCTTTACAGTGGTTTAGATTTGCAACAACAGGAGAAAACAGAAAACAGAATAAAATGACATATGATACACTGTAAAAAGTAATAAGTTGACTTAACTTAAAAAAATTTAGTAAACCCGTTGCCTTAAAATTAAGTAAATAATAATAATAAAAAAAGTTAAGTGAACTTATTATTAATTTTTTTCATTATTATTTACTTAATAATTTTAAGGCAACGGGTTTCCTCAATTTTTTAAGTTAAGTCAACTTATTACTTTTTACAGTGTAGAAAAAAAATAAATAGACCTACACAAAATATGTTTTAGTGAAATAATTAACAAATTAAGGCAAAAAGTCTATTTTTAAGTTTAAGGAAACCGAGACGGCTGAAAGTGTATACTGTTTTTTTTTTTTTTTTTTTACAAAGGCATAGTTTATATAGTTTATTGCGAGTATGCATAAATAAAAGTAAACCCTTTACAGTTTAAAACGATGTCTTACTCCTGTCTTTATGACCAAAAATGACAGAATAATTTAGTTTTTTCTGCTGATAAGGATAATATCTGTGATCGCACCAGAGCCTCTCACGTGAAGGATGATATAGTTGTCAACAAATGGGATGCTACATTTTATTTTAAATATCTCCGATTTTGGCTTTAATAAGATTTTCCCTGGCATCCTCCATGATTCCTATTCTTTCGGACAGCAAAGCTCTTGAATGCGACATGCTTGAAATCAGGATTTCTGAAATAGGAAATAGTATATTCCTTATTTCCTTACAGGATTCTAGAAAATTTCATTATCCAATTCTAGATGGAGTCATACAGCCGCATCTCACATGCATGAATGTGGCATGTCTGAACTAGTTGATCCAGGATCAACAGTCTAATAATAAAGAGGCTGATTGGCAAAAAGTCTTTTATGTATTTTGAAAATACAAAAATTCTAAGATGAAATGTATTTAAATACAAAATACATTAGATTTTTTTTCAAAGGTATTTAAATGCAAAATACAAAGTAATATTTTGTATTTTAAATACATGTATTTGAAATACTGCCCACACACAATATTACTAAAAATGAGGACATTCCAATGACTGTTTTTATATTCAATTAATTAGAAATGCCTATAATCGTCACAGAAAACATTCTGCATTTGTATCTTTTTATTAGTGCTGTCAAACGATTAATCGCGATTAATCACATTCAAAATAAAAGTTTGTTTACATAATATATACAGTGGGGCAAAAAAGTATTTAGTCAGCCACCAATTGTGCAAGTTCTCCCACTTAAAAAGATGAGAGAGGCCTGTAATTTTCATCATAGGTATACCTCAACTATGAGAGACAAAATGAGAAAAAAAAAATCCAGAAAATCACACTGTAGGATTTTTAAAGAATTTATTTGCAAATTATGGTGGAAAATAAGTATTTGGTCAATAACAAAATTTAATCTCAATACTTTGTTATATACCCTTTGTTGGCAATGACAGAGGTCAAACGTCTTCACACACTGTTGCTGGTATTTTGGCCCATTCCTCCATGCAGATCTCCTCTAGAGCAGTAATGTTTTGGGGCTGTTGCTGGGCAACACGAACTTTCAACTCCCTCGAAAGATTTTCGATGGGGTTGAGATCTGGAGACTGGCTAGGCCACTCCAGGACCTTGAAATGCTTCTTACGAAGCCACTCCTTCGTTGCCCGGGCGGTGTGTTTGGGATCATTGTCATGCTGAAAGACCCAGCCACGTTTCATCTTCAATGCCCTTGCTGATGGAAGGAGGTTTTCACTCAAAATCTCACGATACATGGCCCCATTCATTCTTTTGTTTACACGGATCAGTCGTCCTGGTCCCTTTGCAGAAAAACAGCCCCAAAGCATGATGTTTCCACCCCCATGCTTCACAGTAGGTATGGTGTTCTTTGGATGCAACTCAGCATTCTTTTTACCAAAAAGTTATATTTTGGTTTCATCTGACCATATGACATTCTCGCAATCCTCTTCTGGATCATCCAAATGCTCTCTAGCAAACTTCAGATGGGCCGGACATGTACTGGCTTAAGCAGGGGCACACGTCTGGCACTGCAGGATTTGAGGCCTTTGTTACTTTGGTCCCAGCTCTCTGCAGGTCATTCACTAGGTCCCCGTGTGGTTCTGGGATTTTGCTCACAGTTCTTGTGATCATTTTGACCCCACGGGTGAGATCTTGCGTGGAGCCCCAGATCGAGGGAGATTATCAGTGGTCTTGTATGTCTTCCATTTTCTAATAATTGCTCCCACAGTTGATTTCTTCACACCAAGCTGCTTACCTATTGCAGATTCAGTCTTCCCAGCCTGGTGCAGGTCTACAATTTTGTTTCTGGTGTCCTTTGACAGCTCTTTGGTCTTGGCCATGGTGGAGTTTGGAGTTGGACTGTTTGAGGTTGTGGACAGGTGTCTTTTATACTGATAACGAGTTCAAACAGATGCCATTAATACAGGTAACGAGTGGAGGACAGAGGAGCCTCTTAAAGAAGAAGTTACAGGTCTGTGAGAGCCAGAAATCTTGCTTGTTTGTAGGTGACCAAATACTTATTTTACAGAGGAATTTACCAATTAATTCTTTAAAAATCCAACAGTGTGATTTTCTGGATTTTTTTTCTCATTTTGTCTCTCATAGTTGAGGTATACCTATGATGAAAATTACAGGCCTCTCTCATCTTTTTAAGTGGGAGAACTTGCACAATTGGTGGCTGACTAAATACTTTTTTGCCCCACTGTATATGTGTATTGTATATATTTATATTATTGTGTATATATAAATACACACACATACAGGATATATTTTGAAAATATTTATATGTATATATTTATATTCAAATAATTTATATCAGTATATACTTGCATTTTTATATATGGAAGGGATAATCAACGGCTAGCTGTGCATTAAACGATTTGAATGCACGACATGGAGGCGAAGAACCCCCCGACGCGCCGCGGAGAGCCTCCGCGAAGTGCATTCAAATCGTTTAATGCACAGCTAGCCGTTGATTATCCCGTTTATGTCATGGTCATTTTCCAGCATTCACATATTAAAGATGTTAATAATATTTGCGCTGCAATATTTGACCAGAACGATAAAAATGACGGTTATTTTCGTCTGTATTACTATTTAACTGTAACTGTATGTTACTATGGTTACCAATGTTTATAGGAAGCGCATTAATATAGAACGTGATTAAACTGACCTGGAACTACCTGTGCAGTTCAACGAATTTAATCAACACAGACCATGGCATAAATAATAAATATACACAGCACACACTCCTATGTTATGTAAACAAAAACTTTTATTTTGGATGCAATTAATCGCGATTAATCGTTTGACAGCACTACTTTTTATACTTTATTTGTATATGGTTTTTACATAAGAGGACATCCCTGTAGAGTTGTTTTGTCAGATTTAGCTCACTTCTAGTTACAATTATGTCCTCCTCAAAATATAGTTAAGTTTCACTCACTTGTTTTTCGCTGTTATTAATGATCACTAGATCTGCTCCTCTCTGTGTGCAGTATCTTCTGCTCTCAGTCCAGTTCTTCGTCTCAGTGGAAACGTAGTAAAGACTGAATTGATAGCAAATCCATCCATCTGTGAACATCCAGCTTAACTATCAGTTCATTATTGTCATACACAACCTAAAGATATTTCTATCATTGAATATTTGTGTGGTTTCGGTGTAGTTGAAGAATACCTTGAAAAAACTTTGTCAGTTCATGTTTCTCTTGAACTAATTGTGTGTTTAGTTGAATTAGGTCGATCATCTTGGTTAGTAGCTGATCTCTCTCTTCTGTGAAGTCGGTATTGTTGGGTAGTTGTCTCTCTCGAGTGAAGAGGACGCACAGCACTAGGATTACGGTCAGCAGAAGAACACACAGAAGCAGCAAACACACTTCAGCTGCTCTGGAGCTTCTCATCTTCACACAGTCACTTCCTGACAATGGACAAATGTAACTTTATTCACTTTATTTATTCATTTAACACCACTCGCAGCTCACATGCAAACTGAACGATAAGTGATCAAATCTGTACTATTATGTTTGTGTGAGGATTCATGATTAATCTCAGTACCTGGGAGTTCAGATGACTGGATTCTTCTTGTTGCAGTCCGCGATGTCTTTTCCAGATTGACCATTTGCAGCGTCAATATTTGTGTAAAAAAAATAATTCCTACAGTGAATTATGTATTTATGATTAATCTCAGCACCTGTGAGTTCAGAATCTGGTTGGATTCTCATTGTTTTGAATCTACTTCACCTCTTACAACATTGACATATGTGACCCTGGACTACAAAACCAGTCTTAAGTGTCAATTTTTCGAAATTGAGATTTATACAGCATCTGAAAGCTGAATAAATAAGCTTTCCATTGATGTATATTTGACTGAGATACAACTATTTGAAAATCTGGAATCTGAGGATGCAAAAAAATCAAAATATTAAGAAAATCGCCTTTAAAATTTTCCAAATGAAGTTCTTAGCAATGCATATTACTAATAAAACATTAAGTTTTGATACCTTTACGGTAAGAAATTTACAAAATATCTTCATGGAACATGATCTTTACATAATATACTAATGATTTTTGGTATAAAAGAAAAATCTATCATTTTGACCCATACAGTGTATTGTTGGCTATTGCTACAAATATACCCCAGCGACTTAAGACTGCTTTTGTGGTCCAGGTTCACATATATCATCAATGTTTCTCTTTTTTTATCTTCTTTGTGCATTTTCTGAGTTGTGCCCTTTTCTATATTTTCATTTAGACTGTCTGACAGTTTCGGTGTCATCAAGATGCTCACAAACTAACACTAGTTTCTCTCCTGGAGTGAACTGTGTTGTGTTCCTCATCTCTGTGTTTGTGTGGCCAGTATTTATGCAGAAAGGAACTGCATTTTTGGAAATTTTCTCAAGTATTTATGCATAAAGGAACTGTTATTGTGGAATTATTTCAAGCATTTATGCATAAAGGAACTTCAACTCACCACAGAAAGACACTGACAGTTTTTATTTCAGCAATAGAGGCAGAGCACATTTAAGCCACGCCCACGGGCGGGCGGGGGGGGCAATCCAACACTCTCCATTGACTTTGTATTGCGGGAAGCTGCCTCCTTGTCATTTCTGACTTGTTACAAAAAAAAACAGAAGAATGCCTAAAAGCTGCTGTGTGACAAGGTGTACAGTAAACAAGCTAAAAAACCCAGAACTACATTTTTATAAGCTGTTGACCCAAAAAATGAGCATTTAAGGACACAAATAGTTGTAGATGTCGGGGTATTTCACATCGGGCCGTTAATTTGGATAATTTC
Source organism: Onychostoma macrolepis (assembly GCF_012432095.1). Classification (NCBI taxonomy): domain Eukaryota; kingdom Metazoa; phylum Chordata; class Actinopteri; order Cypriniformes; family Cyprinidae; genus Onychostoma; species Onychostoma macrolepis. The sequence goes on along the minus strand of NC_081164.1, from coordinate 24,832,482 downwards.
TCAAACAAAAGGAAGGCAAGGAAAAGGGGCACTGACATAGACCAATAAAATTTAGTTTCTCAATATATCTCCTCCTCTCAGGTTCACACAGGGTGGTGAAATAATCAGTAGACATGGTTAAAAACAATGAATGTTTCCTGTCGCCGATAACGTTTCCCACCAGTGGGCGTAGTTCTTAGTGTAATATGACACATTGCAATTTTTGGGGTTGACAACTTATAAAAACGTAGTTCTGGGTTTTTTTAGCTTGTTTGCTGTACACCTTGTCACACAGCGGCTTTTAGACATTGTTCTGTTTTTTGTTATAAGTCAGGGTTGGATTGTTTTCCCCCGGTGGGTGTGGTTTTCAGATTATGAAGCGTGTCGCTCTGTCTCTATGGATTGTATTCATTTAAATGAGATTCAAATGCATTTATTATCACAGATACACTCAGTGTCTTCATGTACAAACCAAAAAAGACTTTACACATCACAGTATGTAACGTAAAGTGATTAATAGTAGTACTTTTTTGTGGCAGCACTAGCTTTCTTTTTTTTTCTTTTTTTAAAAAGGCAACAAGGGACAAAATTAAGTCAAACCTTTTTTTTTTTTTTTTCCCACAAATGCTGCTGACTGAATTTGAGCTTAAAGGGATATTTCACCCAAAAATTAAAATTAGCCCATGATTTACTCACCCTCAAGCCATCCTAGGTGTATACGACTTTCTTCTTTCAGGTGAATACAATTGGAATCCTATTAAAAAATGTCCTGGCTTTTCCAAGCTTTATAATGGCAGTGAATGGGGGTTGAGATTTTGAAGCCCAAAAAGTGCATCCATCTATCATAAAAATTGCTCCACACGGCTCCGGGGGGCGAATAAAGGCCTTCTGAAGTGAAGCGAAGCATTTGTGTAAGAAAAATATCCATATTTAGGAAAAAAAGTATCATAGTTTCCAAAAAGGTGGTGTTTAAACAAACAAAAAATGGTTTTACACGTAGTTCTTTTTTTTTTTTTTTCTTGATGTATATTCGTGACCCTGGACCACAAAACTAGTCTTAAGTGTCAATTTTTCGAAATTGAGATTTATACATCATCTGAAAGCTGAATAAATAATATTTCCATTGATGTATGGTTTGTTAGGATCGGACAATATTTGGCTGAGATACAACTATTTGAAAATCTGGAATCTGAGGGTGCAAAAAAATACAAATATTGAGAAAATCACCTTTAAATTTGTCCAAATGAATTCTTAGCAATGCATATTACTAATCAAAAACGAAGTTTTGATATATTTACAGTAGTAAATTTACAAAATATCTTCATGGAACATGATCTTTACTTAATATCCTAATGATTTTTGGCATAAAAGAAAAATCAATAATTTTGACCCATACAATGTATTTTTGGCTATTGCTACAAATATACCCCAGCAACTTAAGACTGGTTTTGTGCTCCAGGGTCACATTTCAGATTACATCAGGTTATGGAAGTTAAATTGATTGTAGATGTTTTTTTGCAAAGTTGTTATATTATGTTCAGCCACTGTTCTCTGCCTTTGCTATAAACCTCTTCCTAAGTATGACTTCTTCAAACGCTCCACAATAATCTCGCTGTGATGGTGTGGTCCAGGTCTCTCTGGTGTGGCATTATGGGATAGGACATTCCTCCATCTCTGCTGTGCATGAGTGCCCTCCAGTGTGCGAGACTCACTCGAGAGCAGCAGGGTGCCAATGAAGCCCATGTGTCGCATGGCAGATTTGCTTAAGTCTGCCTCGTAATTTTCTTTTTAATTTATCCGAAGCTTTGAGCGTAATTGAATTCGGGTAGTGAAAAGTATCGAGTGACTAGTTAACATTGAGTTAAGATGGAAAAACACATGTTGTGGCATTGGTTTAATGGCTGTGTTACAGCGTGTGACAGTGAGAACCTGTTCCTAATAAAAAATGAGGTCAGAATAGACATTAACAAAGAGCTGAACGATCTGTGTGTGTGTGTGTGTGTGTGTGTGTAGGAACATCCTTTACTGGGCCAACCGTTTTTCATGCTTCATCCATGTCGCACTGAGGAGTTTATGAAACCTGCTCTGGATTTGGCACAAGCTGAAAACAAGTGAGTTTCTTCCTGCTGCAGCTCTAGTCGCCATGCATTATGTGAAATGAATAATCTGGGTTCAGTGTTTACATTTACATTTATCACATGCTATTTTCCGAAAACCACTTACAGTGCATTGCATTCAAGGTACATAAACTCACACAATGATTGGGAATCAAACCCATAAGCTTGGTGTTGCTTGCGTTATGCTCTGCTGTTTGAGCTCGGTCAACACATCTAACGCATGCTGTTGATTACCATGAAATACAGATATATATATATATATATATCGACTCATTCCTCAATAATGCACTTCCATTGGAATCCTAGTAGGCAATCAAACAGCATGGTGAATAAATGTTTAACTTGTGCAAGTACCAACAATACGCAACTGCTATGAAAGTTTAAACGGATGATTTAAACATTACTATCTTGACCAACAATAAACATGGTGGGTCAACAATAGACATGGTCATAAATTATATATGAATATATGAAATATGTGTCATTTTTATGGATTGTATTATAATTAAATGTAATATAAATGAATAATAGGAAGCTCATAGGGGTTGTTTGCGCTGTTTAAAAAAATACACTGATTTTGAGATTTATTTTGGTTTAATTTTTGTGATTTTGTGATTTAATTGTACTTTTTTTTTTTTTTTTTTTTCATAAGCCTCAGGAAACCAAACTTATATCCAAGGCTTTTATTCACCAAGAAACATCCACAAAAATTTGCTTTAAATATTTTAAGTACAATTTATTTTAAGTGTTTTGTTTTAAAATAATCCCACCACAATACTTGCCTGATAGATTCCATTTAAAATGAGGAATGAATCAACATTATTTTCTGTGGTAATCAACAGCATACTTTTAATACAAGCTTTATTTAATCTAGAAATATTCCTTTTAAAATTTTAAAATGGTATTATATCATCTCATAGAGTTATATCTGTCTCATTTAGCTCTGTATGTTAATTATCAGATCTAGCATATCCATCTATTTAGCTAGTGAGATGTGACTAGATAGATATAATCATTTCTTAATTTGCAGCATTGCAGTATGGGTAGATGCTCTGATTCTCATCTGTTCTCAGGAGAGTGAACTATATCGTGACTTGGCTCAGTGTTGTTGGACCCGTCGTCGGACTGGACGTCCCTTTGAGCTACAGCACCGAGGTGTCCGCTCCCGACTGAAGCGCCTCTGCTTTGACCTGCTGTGATCTTCCTGTCTGTCTCAGACTCCACAGACCCAGAGGACATGCTGAGGGTCTCCGAGGGGCCAAAGACGCTTCAGAAGTCTTGTTAGCAATGCTTGAGCATTCAGGACACCAAGTTTTTAAGTTCACGAGTTAGCTCAAGAATGCTCTTAATGTTCAAATAAATTGCACTAAAATAATTCATACACTGCCATTCAAATGTTTGGGGTCAGTAAGTTTTTTTTTTTTGTTGTTGTTGTTTTTTTTTTTATCAAGGATGCATTAAAGTGATTAAAATTAACAGTAAAGACATTTGTTAGGATCACGTGACACTGAAGACTGGAGTAGTGCTGAAAATTCTGCTTTGCATCACAGGAATAAATTACAATTTTTTTAAATATATTCAATTAGAAATCAGATATTTTAAATTATAATATTATTACACAATATTACTGTTTTTACTGTATTTTTGATCAAATAAATGCAGCCTTGGTGAGCAAAAGAGAATTATCTCAAAAACATTTAAAAAAAATCTTACTAGTAGTGTATACAAAACAGTGTGTACTGTAATTAAACCATAAAACGTAAATATTATCTGATAGATATCACTGAAATGCGCCTGAGAACCCAGTTGCATTTTTTTTCAGAGGATGCATGTACGGAAAATCGTTTATATGCAGGGATTTGTTCAGAAAATGTACAGTATGTGATATTATCATCAAATTAAAAAGACAAACAATAGTTTTCTCTGCTGCTATTTCTTTTTTGCATTTTCAAAGGGATTGTGAAAATCATCAGAGCAGCTGTGTGTGCAGGCATACAGAGGATTGCTATTCAAACATTAGTCTGGAAGTCTTTGTCTTCTGCTGCGTAGGTGTGTGTGTGACTCAATATGTTTTCCCTCACTGGTCGGGTATTGTGAAGCATGCGGCTGCGTTTGGCCTATTTTTGACATTTCAGAGGCCTGAAATCGAAGTCCAAGATGATTTGTAGAACCTTGCATCTAATAAGCAAAGTAAATAGTCTTATATATTTTTTGTTGTGTCTCCCTGCAGTCTGACATTTCTCTTCATTACTCATCCAAGTAGCGTGCCGTGCCAGGACACGGTTTAAAAGTTGAATGGAATGAAATCCCTCTGAAATCCTGACCGTCTGATGTGAAGTCTGAAACGGAGGAGCTGAGTTTAGAGTCCGGAGTTTGAGAGAAGACGGTGAAAGTCCTCAGTCAGCATGTCTAAATGGGGCGCGCGTCTCTCAGGGGACTGTATCAGTGTTGGTAAGGAGGTCAGCCTCCTACCCGAAGCATCTTGCTCTAATGGACAGACAGGAATGATGGAGAGGAGAGAGAGAAACGCATAGATGGAACACAGTAGGAAATGTTACCTGCTTCATAAACGGGGCCATTCTTAAAGGTTTAGATCAATGAATTAAGGACTGTCAAGCAAATTTTTTTTAGATCTGTGTACTTGAAATTGGTACGTCCAATGGTGTTTGGTTTCATTTGTGTCTTAAAATTCATTTTGATGTTTCTCACACAAAGCTACAAGTCATGTGGACTGCTTTTATCCCATCTAACAAAAATATGTTCTAAGAAATATGTTTTGGTAACGTTGCAATTAAGTTTTAAACCCAAAACATTCTGAATGTTGTTGTTATTATTATTTTTTGGTTATGCGAATGTTACAGAAGCATTATGAGAACACCATTTTTTTTTTTTTTTAATGTTCTCTGAACGTTTTGAAACAGTAAGTGTAATGTTTAAAATGTTTAACGTTCATATAAATAAAAATATTTTGTGCTTGAATTTTGAGAATGTTATTAAAGGCCAGACAACTTTGAGCAAATGTACTGTTACCGTTCTGTAACGTTGAGAGAATGTTAGAGAAAACATTAAGGAAACGTTACTTTTGAATGTTCTCTGAAACGAGTAATAAGTAGCACCGTTCAAAAAAAGTTTGACGAGCATCAAACAAAAATGTTTCATGTTCCACGAACGATGTATAAATAATGTTTAGACATTTTGAGAATGTTATTAAAGACCAGACAACTATGAATGAACATTCTATTAACGTTACGTAGCATTGGAAGAATGTTAGAGGAACGTTAAAGTAACGTTACATTTTATAATTGGGGAAATGTTACTTTTGAATGTTCTCTGAACGTTCTGAAACACAGGTAGTAACATTTAATTAAAGACAAATATCCAACTAAAAATGTTTGTTCACAGCCTTAAGAGAACATTACTACAATGTTAGTCAAAGTCCTGATACTGTTCCTTGTTAGCTTTGATGGTACGTTTTGAACCTTTCTGTAACTTGATGTTTCAATTGTATAGATGAATACAGTGTTAACCATCTTTAAACTAGCTTCTTTAGCATTTCTTGGAAGCGAGAAAGGATGAAATGGCATGAGAGTGTGTAAATGATAACATCTAATTAATTTAATGGAGTTCACACACACACACACACACACACACACACACAATTGTCATTTTCGCATCCTCGTTATTTCGAAACCATAATTTCATTTCTGCTATAGAGATGTTTTTCCAGAATGTCTAAGCTCATTGCAACATAATTAAAATGAAAAGCGACTGTCAAAGCTCCAAATATGGCCAAATATATATATATATATATATATATATATATATATATATATATATATATATATTCATAAAAGTGCAATAAAATGATCTGTATGAAATATGAGGTGTATTTCAACTCTCTTAAAGTCATGCAATAGCTTGGTGTGAGGAACAGAGGCAAAATGTAAGTCATTATTCACTTATTTCTCAGATGTCATTCATGTTTGCCTTCAATTCCAGTCATTTTGCAGCTCAACAGTTTCACTGTATGGAAAAGACATCATTGTTTATTCTCCACAGAATGCTAATGGCTAGCTTAATCCAGCTAGCATGCTCCAAAACAGACATGACGGTGAGTAAATGATGACAACATTTTCAGTTTTTGGGTGAACTCTTCCAGTCACATTTACGATCGACTGTGTGCAGAACGTTTAATTGACGTACGTAGCCTGTTTTCAGTAAGTTTTAGACAGACCTCAGTATTATTATTATATCTGGAGGAGTTGTTACATTAGAGGAAAGGAAATTAGAATTGCCTTAGAAACAAATACCCATTTATTTTACATGCTTCACTGGAGGTGTTGCTTAATGGAGTTTGATCGCTCCTAATGGAGTTGGGGAATTAAATGTGTGAAACGCCACCGTGAGCGTGATCGAGGCGCTGCTGACATCTATCGGCCAGCGTGAGCGTGTGTTGTTGTAGTTTACACGCCTGTCCACTAGAGGCCGCCATTGACCAGAGCGCTGGCCACTGAAGCCACGCTTAAACACACCTGATTGAATTAGATTACAAAGTATAGAAGCATTTATTATAAAGGAATATGGGAATATTTGAAGCACGTTTCTCAGTAAGTTGTCAGGTTTTAAGTGATTAAACAATATACTGAAAATGTAAGACAGGCAGATGCTTAGCCTAGTTGGATATCTTGATATCTTATACCAGTGTTGCTTTACAATTATTTATATACTATTACAGATTTTTACATTTTAAATTAACTTTTATTTTTATGATTTCAGTTTTCAACTTAATTTGAGGTTGAATAATTTTGTTACATTTGGACATTTAAAAAAAAAAAGTTTTTCTAAATAGCTTTATTTTTATTTCTTTTGTTTGGTTTTGGTAATTTTATGCTTTTATAACAGCTTATTTCAATTAGTTGATTAGAAGTTAGATTTTTAGTTAGTTTTTCTAATCTAATATTTATATTTTATTTCAGATTTATTTCAATTACCAGTAACAATCTTAGTAGTCTTGAAACAGTCTTAATGAAATTTCATGCGTTTTTATGTCTGACTGATCATTTTTCCAGGTTGCTGTATGTAGACCTGGCTGTATTAATCTTTGTGTATTTCAGCTAAATTGTGTATTTTTCATTTATTTAGTAGCAGATGCTATTATACTATACATATATGTAGGCATTTTTTGGACACAAGCATGATGGAAATACCATAGTAGGTACCTTACAGCAGTGTTATGTTAGTTTTTATTAGTATTTATTAACATTTATTAACATTTTGTATTAGCTTTTACATTTTCAGTTTTAATTTTAGTTTTAAAATGTTATTTTGTTTATATATATATATATATATATATATTAGTGCTGTCAAAAGATTAATCATGATTAATCGCATCTAAAATAAATGTTTTTGTTTACATAATATGTGTGTGTACTTTGTATATTTATTTTGTATATATAAATACACACACATGCATGTATATATTTAAGAAAAATGTTACATTTATATATGAAATATATTTATGTATGATATAAATTATATGAATATAAATATATACATGTAAATATTTTCAAAACATATGCTGTATGTGTGTGTATTTATATATACATCATAAATATACACAATACACATATTATGTAAACAAAATTTGTAAAAATTAATTAATCATTTGACAGCACTAATATATATATATATATATATATACATATTATTTCTTTTAGTTTAATTATTTTATTACTAATTTTAATGACTATATTAATTATAAATAGTAATAAAATACTTTTTAGCTTTAATTCAGTGAATAAAACATTTTAAAATAGTTTTACAGTTTTATAGTTGAATAGTCTTTACAGTACCCTGATATATGAATATGATTGTCAAACTGTACTCATACTTTCAGTATGACGGGGAAAAAATAATAAGAAAAATAAAGGTTTTACTGTATTATTGGATATGTTCACAATTTTATTTCTTTCCGTGAGAATGTTTTATCTGGCAGTGCTATTCCAGACAAGGAAGACCCCTTTCCTGTCCAAATAATCCAGACATCATCTTGGCTTCCAGCATGATTCGCATAATGATAAAACCAAACAGAACCCCACTTTTGCATGTCTACACCAGACTTTCCAACAGGAAAAATGGGTCAGATTTTCTTTGCAGGATCAAACCATCTGCATTCGGTTTCCTCTTACATTCTCCACCCTCATGTTTTCAGGTATGAGAACGGGGTCAGTTTGTCTGAAATTTGTTACAGTGAGAGTCAAACTTCAAAATCATTGCCTTCCATATGCTTTGGATTGCATTTTCCAAGCCTCTGTAGAGCAGCAGCACTTATTTATAATGAAATGAACCCTTAATTGGGATTTTATTGGACCTGTACACTTTAGTCAATGCCTGAAGCGTGAATCTAGACTAGTTGTAAATGTATGACGTATCTGACGTATTTACAACTGTATCATGCTATTGTAAACTATAATGCAGCCAGCATGAGGTATTGATATAAAGTAAAGGCATTACTGAGGTAATAAATGTGATTTAATAGGAAATTAGTTTCCTAAACACTGGACACTCTCCAAACGACTGATACGGGATGGTGCGACCACCGCTGTTTGTTTTCTCTCTTACACACACACACACACACACACACACATACACAGATGCAAATATATGTCCTCTGAGACCTTAGTACATAACCTTTGTGGAAAAAGCTACCATTTTTGATTACGTCCTCTAAAAGACATCAGTGTTTACAAGGTTTCACTGATGCCAACGATGAATAAACAAAAACATATGGTTGTTTAATGCACCAATTATTATGCTAAGCCAGATTTGACCTTGTCTGAAATGGGAAAGATAGAGATTTAAATAAACATTTGATTAAAAAGTCGCTTGAATTAGATCTAGTATTCCCAAAAAGCATTTGGATCAGGGTTATTAAACTAAAACTGAAACCATAACAAACATAACATAAAACGAAACATAATTAAATGAAAACGGAAATAAAATTAATTTTAAAAATAAAAAAAAATAGTATTATTTAGATACTATAGTTTTTATTAATATTTCAGATCAGTTTTTATTTTTCTATTTTAGATAAAGTTTTAGTTTAAGTAATTTTGTTGTGTTTTTAGCATTTGTAGTAGTTATTGTTTTTTTATATATATATTATTTATTTATTATTTTATATATAAATATACTATATATGAACAAAAAGGTAAAAAAACAAGAAAAATACAACAGAAAATAAAAAAAAAAAAAATATATATTAATACAAGCTATAATAGCATTTCATCTATACTAATATAACACTGATTTGCACACTTAATGGTTTGAATGTCATTTGCATTAGATCATTTTTCTCAGTGATTTTTAGTCAGCTGTACTGTAGTGATTTCTAATAGATTTGCAAAGTCAGTAGAACAATTAGAAATCAGTTTCTCGCTTGTCATTCTCAGTATCTCACAAACACTGACTCACGTTGGAATCGTCTAGTCACTGTGCTGGATTTGCTGAAAAGGGCCTTTTGTTTCCTTCGATTCGAGGCTTTAATCACATTCTGGCTCTGGCTCATATACCGCCTGAAGAGTTTTGGACAGTGTCATTGTTGCCAAGTTAAACAGTGTTTTCTGGGAAATAACCAAAGATCTATGAGCTCCAGGACCAGTAGATGGCCTCATATCCCATGGCACAAACAAACGTCAAGGTAAATTTGACTCTGCTTATGGTTCTCTGAGCACTTATGGTCCATTCTTATAAATAATATCATTTGCAGTGCTTGCTAAGGCTATATTTGAACAGAATCTTAACCCTAAGTGTTAAATTTTGGCGTGTAATTTATCCTGCATCAGTGCAATGATATCTCAGATTGTGTGGCCTTTTTGAGGAAAGCTGTGCTATTGCTTATTATTTTATTTATGAATGTTATTTTCAGGCTTGTGGTTTTCACCTGGCAGACTAAAAACTCCCAGAGATTTAGACTGACGTAGGGAGCCGAACCATGACTAGAGCCCAGAATATCATAATCCAGACTTTGAGGTGAGCTCTTTTAACTTGGGCCTGAAAGTAACCACCTAGCAACCACAAAACAGCCTGCTAAAACTACTCAGAACTCATTAGCAATAGCTTAACACGTTAAAAACCATTCAGAACCACTCAGTTGCAGTTGCTAGGGTGTTATAAGTGGATTTTCCCTAACAACATGCTAAAACTAATCCGAGCATCCTAATAGCAGCAAGCTAAAACCATTTAGAAAACTGCTGCATAACAGTATAAAACCACTCCGAACGCCCCAACAACTGCATAGCAACTAGCTAAACCCATTTAGCCACTGCATTACATGCTCAAACTACTAGCAGCCACATGACAACAAGTTAAAACCATTCAGAACATCCTAGCAACCACATAGCAACATGCTATAAACACTCAGAACACCCTAGCAACCACATGTCAATAAGCTTTTAAAAAAGGGGTCATGAACTGCTTTTGTTTTTTTATTTTGTACTGTTCTCTTAGGTCTACTTATAATGTTATCAAGATTTTTACTTTAAAAAAAAAAACAATTTAGAATTACCGTAATAGGCTATTTTCTGTCCTGTTTTTAACCCCCTTCATTGGAACGCTCTGTTTGAATAGGTGTGACTATACAACATCAATAAAACATTAATGTGAAAAACACTTAAAGTGCTTCAATGTATTAAAAGAGTGATATTAAAATATCTAATTCAGTATACATTGAATTTGACTTTTTAATACCAGTGCCTTACTGTATTAATACTTAATACAAACCTCATAAAAATAACTGGCTAAACAGGCAGCAATGTAGAAGCAGGCGTTGATCATCTTCTGCGGAGGCGGTGCTTATCCACACTATTACATCATAGAGTGGCACATTCCACAAACTGTCGTTTTGGCAGATTGGCTTCAATATAAGCTGTTTTTAGACTAACAAGAAAGTTCTAAAACTTACAGGATGTTTTTATAGTACAGTGACCTCTTACAGTAAAGATCAAGGGAATTTTGATTTCTCAGTTCGTGACCCCTTTAAAACGTTAAACATGAAAATGTTTTGTTAATCGAAAATTTAACAGAATTTATGCATTCTATCTCTTTCCTTAGGGACGTCACATTTCAAAGTTTGTGTTTAGTACATCGGGAAAACATGCTAACCTATTGACAACTGCAAAATCATCATAATTCGCACTGAAACGGCAGTTTTCTGATGGAGGACGGTCCCATAGGAGGATTAGAAAAGCGTCACAGATGATGCAAGTCTGAGAGCGCACCTTTTTATGCCAATGTTGCTTTGTGTTTCCCAGGCTCCTCTGGTCCTAATCTCTCTTTTTGTTCCATACATGTGTTTCTCATTAGCATCCGAACCCTCAGAGCGCAGCTTAGGGTTTTTAATATACCTGCTGAAAGATGTTACATCCAGAGGAGAAACCCGAGAGAGAAACTAAGGTTGTAAGAGGTCTGTAATACCTGGAGAAAGCTAACAGTTAGCAGCTAGCACATGTAGCCCTGAAAGTATGTCAAATATACAAGACTATAAGTATATTCAGCCCTCAAAAAAGTTGTGTATCAGCTAGTTCAGGCTAACAACACAGAACTATTTTGACATTTGACAATAATGGAATGGTTTTAAATGTTAAGTGAAGGTTTACACTAATGGGTTTGCCTTCTTCGTTCTAGTTTCCTCAACACTGCATCCTGCGTTGCATGCTGGTTCTGTTAAAATGCCCCCCTCATGTTTGGATCACAGTACAGGGAAGTAGTCCCATATGGAGGGAATCAGACACTAGCGGAGCTGACATATAACCGGATTAGTGTGAAGAACTTCAGAAAAGTGCACAGGAAGGACAACTCAGGTGGATGACACACACACACCTGCAGAGAACAGTGACAGCCGCTCTGGGTTTTGTGGTGCCACTATGGTATAACTTTTACTATGATGATTCATGGGTGATTATTAAATGGAATAATAAAGGGGTCATATGATGCGATTTCAAGTTTTCCTTTCTCTTTGGGGTGCTACAAACTGTTTGTGCATAGATAAGATCCCTAAAGTTGCAAAGACTAAAGTCTAACACCCAAAGAGATATTCTTTATAAAAGTTAAGACTTGTCCACGCCCTCTTAAAACGGCACATTTAAACACACCCCCACATGTCTACGTCACTGTGTGGGAAGATTTGCATAACACCGCCCAAATGTATACGCAAAGAAAGAGGGCGTGATTTTTATTCTCGCTGTAGTATTGTTGCTGCTGCCGGCGCCATGTCCTGGAGACGCTGTTGTGAAAGTGAAAGTACTTTGTTAGGGCTTCCAAAAGAGGACACAAATAGAAAGCAGTGGTTAAGTTATATTTACAACACTGTTCCAGAACAGTACAACCCAAATATTAGAGTGTGTGCAGCGCATTTTACGGAGGACTGTTTCCTGAACCTGGGAGACTAGCCTACGATACCAGCTGCTCAAAGGCTGTTTCTATAAAGTGGGGCAATTCCAACTTTGCAAGGACAGTCTGGTACTTCTGACTCACAGCCTGTAAGTATGTTTTCATATTTAAAGAATTTGCCACTGACTATATTCAAACGCAAGTTTTGAGCAGTGTAGAGTAGCGCTTGTTGTTTGTCGTTTCTCCGATCACAAATGCAGACATGGCAATGTTTACGCGGCGCAATGCAACACAACACAACACGTAAAAAGACCCCACTGGATGCAACAAATGCCTCATTTATAATGGGTTTTATTGTTTTTGTCTTGTCGCGCCGAGACACGGCATCACAATACGGTAAGGGGCGTAACATTTCCGTCACACGCTTGAGGTATTCGGCCAATCACAACGCACTGGATAGCTGGCCAATCAGAGCACACCTTGCTTCTCAGAACGATGAGCTTTGTAAAAATCTACGCGTTTTAGAAAGGCGGAGCAACAATAATGTACAGTATGTGGAAAATAATGTGTTTTTTAACCTTAAACCGCATAAACACATTGCATTACACCAAATACACAAAATAATGTTCTTTTTAGCGACATCATATGACCCCTTTAAAGTAAATCATAAAAGACTATAAATTCTAATTGGATGACCCACATTTAGTGTCATAGTAAATACTATTAAACACAAACCCTTGATTGCACATTCTAAATTAAATGTCAATTTACTATGTTGTCATGTTGTCTGGGACCCGTAAACAACCCACAGTATGCTAATGAACCATTTTATGTTGTGGATTGTTTATTCTGATTAAATCAAACTGAAAGTTCTGATTCTAAATTCTGATTGGATGAAGCCGTTGTAACAGCACTTTCTATTGGTGCGTTCAAGTCCTCCTGAAGATTTCGAATTTACGAGTTTGGAAGTTGTAATTATGAAATTTGTGTGCGTTCCAATCACTTTGTTTGGACCAAGATGACAATGTACCTTTTCTACAAAAAACACATAGGCCTAAATTTTTTTTTTAACTGTAGGCTACATCTAAAAAAAAACAATTGATTAAAGAATGCGCAACAGGTAGTGCTAGGTAGATTACTAATTGTTGTCCGTTGCAGATTCCAATTTACATAAAATTGTAGTCAGTAACGTAATCCATTACATTACACATATTAGGTAATATAATCAAAATAATCTAACAAATTTATCACATTGATTTAAATAAAAATAATCTTGTACCATTTGAAACTACAAAGAGAAAGATGATATATTCCATTCGTTGTTATTAACAACATAAAGTGCATTAAATATTACATTACATCACGTTTTCCCAAACTGGGTTTCATGAAGGAACTGCAAGGCCTTTGTGAGTTTAATGAAAAGCTAATAATTAATTAAATCATAAAAATATATTAATAAAATTTAAATAAATCATTTTTAAACAATTATTATTATTTATATATTTTTTGCTATTTTGTGAATAATATGTAATCATGTAATCAATAAAATATTGTAGTCTTATTACTGATTACTAGTTTTTTTAAATGTAATATAATCATACAAGTACAACATTTTTGGAATCTAATCCAGAATACTGGTAATCGGTTACTACACAGCACTGGCTGTTTATGCTGATTATGTTTTTATTCAATGCTTTTTTTTACTCAGTACTCAATAGAATCTTTATATATTGTATTGTATACTACTACTTGTATATTTTGTACATGCAACTTTACTTGTAAATAAAAAAATAAAAATAATAATAATTTCAACAAATATACTATAAATTTACCATGTTTTCTCACTGACGCAAAAGTGAGTGGAGAAATTGTTTATTCTGATTATGTTTTATCATATTGTATCTACTACTTATAGTTGATCTGCTAAAAATGACATTTAACTCATCGTATGTATTGAAATATCCCCACGTTGGCAGGATTAAGCCTGTGTGGCTCGGTAGTTTGGTTTTCATTTGTGTGAAGTCTCTGTAATGACTCTCGCGTTCAGCTGCTTCCCATTGGGAGGCTGGATATTGCGCTTGTTTCCTTGAAACGTAAGATGCCAGTAGTTAAAGTTTACAGGCAGTTTCAAAGAGCCCCTGCTCACAAAAACCCCTGATGCTCAAGAGATGAGTCAGTTAAAAACAAGCATGTGTGTATGGTCATGTGTGCGTCACGCTACGCTTAGCATGTAACTTAGCAAGCTTTCCTGTATAAATTTCTCCAACTGTTGCTATCTTTAAAACATCACCTATACCAATGCATACTTGAGTACTTGGCAGCCTTAAAGGGGTCGTATTATGTCTTTTTACAAAGTCTTGATTTGGTTTTTGGGGTGTACTAGAATAGATTTTCATGCTTGGTTGTTCCAAAAACGCATTATTTTTTCACATATGTGACTCTGGACCTCAAAACCAGTCTTAAGTGTCAATTTTTTAAATTGAGATTTATACGCTGAATAAATAAGCTTTCCATTGATGTATGGTTTGTTAGGATCGGACAATATTTGGCTGAGATACAACTATTTGAAAATCTAAAATCTGAGGGTGCAAAAAAATCAAAATATTGAGAAAATCGCCTTTAAAGTTGTCCAAATGAAGTTCTTAGCAATGAATATTGTCTGTGGCACATTTATTATATGTTTTAACCACATGTTGGTCACAACAAAATGGTGGTGAGCCTGTAGGCAATAGCCTAGTAACCACCCAGAATTCCCGCAACATGTTGGCAACCACCTACAAAATCCTAGCAGTGAATTTATACAAGCAAACACTACCAAGCATGTACTTAACTTGTAAGTTTCTCAACAAAATATTACCGAAATGCGAAGTAAATTCAATTTGACTAGGATTTGACTGCAGAGACAGAGATTTATGTTTTTTCCTCTGTTACAGTTCCACCACAGGGAGAAAGAAAATGTCCCCTCTGACGCTCTGCCACAGCTGCTGCCTTTTAAAACACTCATTGTGCAAGAGGATATACAACAATTGAAACACATCCAATGATAACATGTTGGAAAAGTAGTTTTATGCTGTGGGCACATCCACTGTCAGGGGGAGATTTATCTGAAGGCCAGTGCTAACGCGGCTGTGTTGCGTTAAGTAATGCCTGTTTAACAGTTAATAGAGATATAATGTTTGCTCATTATTTCTTTTAGAGCTCCATTCAAGTATTAGGCAACACAGAAACAACTGTGTGATTGTGTGACATCGCTGGCAGTTCTTGTAAAGAATGTTGGTGCAATACTCTCTTCTAGTGGCTCAAATCTGTGACACAACACCACTTGCTGATAAACTAGACTTAGACATTCTCTGAGGTAGATTTAAATGGCAAAACTTGGTGCAAGAGTGTTCATGGTTTGCTACTCTATGTGATTGCCAGGTGTTGCTAAGGTGTTCTTTTTGATTGTAATCATTCTTTTAAGTATGTGGTTGCTAGGGTTTTTGGTGGCTTCCAGGACGTTGCTGTTTCTAAGGTGTTCTTAGTGGTTTTTATCATGTTGCTATGCGGTTGCTAGGGTGTTTTAGGTAGTTGCCAGGGCGTTGCTATTTCTAAAGTGTTTCAAGTGTTTTTCAACATGTTCTCCAGTTGCTAGGCTATTTTGAGTGATTGTCAGGGCATTTCTAAGTTTCTAGTTTTCTGAGTGTTTTTAGCATGTTTTCAGGGTGTTGTTAAGGTTTTTAGTGTGTTGTTACCATATGTGATTGCCAGGGAGTTACTGTTGCTAAGGTGTTCTTATTTGTTGTAATCACACTGCTACATATGTGGTTGCTGGGGTTTTTAAGTGGTTTCCAGGACGTTGCTGTTTCTAAGGTGTTCTGAGTGTTTTTATGTTGTTATGTGCTTGCTAGAGTGCTTTAGGTAGTTGCCAGGGCGTTGCTATTTCTAAAGTGTTACAAGTGTTTTTCAAAATGTTGTTCTGCAGTTGCTAGGGTATTTTGAGTGATTGTCAGAAAAGTTCTAAAGTGTGTTTTAACATGTTGCCAGGGTGTTGTTAAGGTTTTTAGTGTGTTGCTACTGTATGTGATTGTCAGGGAGTTGCTAAAGTGTTCTTATTTGTTGTAATTACACTGCTACATATGTGGTTGCTTGGGTTTTGGTGGCTTCCAGGATGTTGCTGTTTCTAAGGTGTTCTGAGTGGTTTTATCATGTTGCTATGTGGGTGCTAGGGTGCTGTAGGTAGTTGCCAGGGCGTTGCTATTTCTAAAGTGTTTCAAGTGTTTTTCAACATGTTCTCCAGTTGCTAGGCTATTTTGAGTGATTGCCAGGGCATTTCTAAGGTGTTCTGATTGTTTTTAGCATGTTTTCAGGGTGCTGTTAAGGTTTTTAGTGTGTTACCATATTTGATTGCCAGGGAGTTACTATTGCTAAGGTGTTCTTATTTGTTGTAATCACACTGCTACATATGTGGTTGCTAGGTTTTTTGTTGGTGGTTTCCAGGATGTTGCTGTTTCTAAGGTGTTCTGAGTGTTTTTATGTTGCTATGTGGGTGCTAGGGTGCTGTAGGTAGTTGCCAGGGCATTGCTATTTCTAAAGTGTTACGAGTGTTTTTCAAAATGTTGTTCTGCAGTTGCTAGGGTATTTTGAGTGATTGTCAGAAAAGTTCTAAAGTGTGTTTTAACATGTTGCCAGGGTGTTGTTAAGGTTTTTAGTGTGTTGCTACTGTATGTGATTGTCAGGGAGTTGCTAAAGTGTTCTTATTTGTTGTAATTACACTGCTACATATGTGGTTGCTTGGGTTTTTGGTGGCTTCCAGGACGTTGCTGTTTCTAAGGTGTTCTGAGTGGTTTTTATCATGTTGCTATGCGGTTGCTAGGGCATTGTAAGTAGTGGGCAGGGTGTTGATATTTCTAAAATGTTCTAAATGTTTTTTTTTTAATTGTGTTGCTGTGCAGATGCTAGAGTATTTTTGGTGATTGCCAGGGTGTTTCTAAGGTGACACCCTAAAGTGACACTCCATCTGTCTCTTATATCTGCATGTTTATTTATCCATTTCCTGCCAATCTTAAAAATAAATAGGTTTTACAGCCTGATTTCAATCTTTTGAAGTTTCATAGTTCTAGAAAAGCCATCTGTAAACCCAGGAGGATATTTTGAACACATACGCTGCACTAAAGAACCTATAATGTCACATCAAACACTTAAATATTCTCCAAAGAATCATATCTTTATAGTCTTTATTGGCACCACATGGTATTTACTCTGGGTTCACAGTGGTTTAATGTTTGCATATGCTTTATGCAGTCTACTGTACAAAATAAGAGCATCTTGTTCTCTTTTCTTAGTAATTGACATAAATACCCAGAAATGTTTTGTACTATAAGTCCATATTAAGCGAAGAGAGCGAGGGTTGATTGGGTTCTCTGTAAGCGGGGGGCCAAGGGTCACGTACAGCAGCTTGAAATTGTTTTCCAGGATCACTTAACATGCACCCCAGAATCTTCAATCGGTTAGCCCACTGATGGGCCAAACGCACCGCTCACCAAAGGTGTGCCCGTGGGCACCGTGGGGCACTGTACTGACGATGATGTGTGCCCAGCGCAGCTCCTCATGGAGAGGGTGAACGCGGCCCCAGAGGCCCAGCTGACACTTCCAGCACAGATCTGCTCATGTGTTGTGTATTATTCAATTATAACCGTTTCATCTGTAGGGGGTTGAGTTATATAACAATACACAGAGAATCTATTCATGGGAACTCACTCTGTAAAAGCTCCTGTTTCCAATTTAACACAACAAGGGGGTTAACAACCCTCTCTTACTGGTCTAAATGTATTGTTTCTTTTTTCTGAGGTTTCTTGCAGTGCTTTAAGAATGGTTTAGTATGTATCTATATTAAAAAACGAGGGACCCAATGTGGCAAAACTAATGTGCACTTGCAGTGTAAGCCGGTACACTTTTAAAAAATAAAGGTTCTTTATTGGCATCTATGGTTCCATGAAGAACCAAAATGTTCTTTATAGTGGAAAAAAATTCTTTAGATTATTAAAATGTTTTTCACACTAAGAAAAAAATGTTCTTTTAAGAACCTTTCACCGAAAGTTTTTTCGGGAACCCAAAATGATTCTTCTATGGCATCGCTGTGATAAAGTTTCATCCCTTCTGAAGCACATCTCCGATCATACAGTCATGTTCCAGAGAACAAATAAGATCTTTATTAGTCAAGCAATATTTAACGAGAGCACACAAATGTGATTGTTGTGGCAGTGTTGTGGCAGTTGATCTTGAGACTAATCATTTGGCCTCTTCCATCACTCTTTACGGGAATATTGGGTTTCATCCTGTTTTCAGTAAAAATTCTCTCCAATGGATGGCAGGAACAATGAGCACAGTCATTCTGCTTCATCTGATCTCAGTCCATGATCACTCAGCAGAGTCTAGGTGGTAATATAAGAAAGCCCTGAGTATAATCTAATAATTTATGTCATAAAAGGTATTTTTAGACCATCGTCAATAAGCTGTAAATTTATAAACTCTACTAGTAAAGTTATGCTCTAAATCTAATGATTTTATCTGAAAAGGATAGATAGAACAATGGATGGATGGATGGGTGGATGGATGGATATATAGATAGATCGATGCAGTGCTGGATAGATAGACAGATCGATAGATGGATGGATGGATAGATACAGTGCTGGATAGATAGACAGTAGGATAAACAGTTGGATGGATGGATGGATAGATGGATGGATAGATACAGTGCTGGATAGATAGACAGTAGGATAAACAGTTGGATAAATGGATGGATGGATGGATAGATGGATGGATAGATACAGTGCTGGATAGATAGACAGTAGGATAAACAGATGGATGGATATATAGATAGATAGGTAGATAGATGGATGGATGGATGGATACAGTGCTGGATAGATAGACAGTAGGATAAACAGTTGGATGGATGGATGGATAGATGGATGGATAGATACAGTGCTGGATAGATAGACAGTAGGATAAACAGTTGGATGGATGGATGGATGGATAGATGGATGGATAGACACAGTGCTGGATAGATAGACAGTAGGATAAACAGTTG
Source organism: Onychostoma macrolepis (assembly GCF_012432095.1). Taxonomy (NCBI): domain Eukaryota; kingdom Metazoa; phylum Chordata; class Actinopteri; order Cypriniformes; family Cyprinidae; genus Onychostoma; species Onychostoma macrolepis. The sequence continues at coordinate 24,812,928 of NC_081164.1, read as the reverse complement.
GATAAATGGATGGATGGATGGATAGATGGATGGATAGACACAGTGCTGGATAGATAGACAGTAGGATAAACAGTTGGATAGATAGATAGATAGATAGATAGATAGATAGATAGATAGATAGATAGATAGATAGATAGATAGATAGATAGAATGCTAGATAGATAGATTTGTCATCAAGCCTGCAACACTGAATCGTTCTCTATTAGTTTCTAGGATTTTCTTGTATCAAGCTTCTGAAGAGGAGCTGCTAGTGTTAAAGATCTGAAACACTTCCCTGCTGCTTTAACAACCTCCAGCGTTCACTTTTAACATCAACTGACGTCTATTGTACATATGAAGAAAGCCACCTGTAGCTCTGAGGTCTGCTTTTAAACAGGAGCGCAGCGTTAAAGTCTCTTCCCCGCTGGTGCGCGCTGCCTCTGAACCCCATGCAGAGGAGCTTCTGCACTGACGCATGCTGCAGGAATATGGGTTGAGCTCCTCAGGGCAGGCCCTTGAAGTCATTTGACTGGATACATAAATGTTTAGTGCTTGTTAAGAGCAGATAAAAGTCTTTCCTGCTCGGTGTGAGGAGGATACCAAAGGTCGAAGTTCCAAGATATGAGTCAGAGACATGACTTTTAACAGATGGAGCTGATAGTGTCGACATGGTGTTGTACGGGAATCCTAAACTTTTAAAAATAAAGGTTCTTTATTGGCACTGATGGTTCCATGAAGAACCTTTAACATTCATGGAAACTTTCCACACTCTTAAAAATTAAGGTTCTTTATTGGTTTCTATGGTTCCGTTAAGAAACTTCAACATCTATGGAAACTTTCTATTCCACAAAAGGTTCTTTATACTGGAAATGTTCTTTAGATTTTTTCAATTTTCTTTATACTAAGAAAAATAATGGTTCTTTCAAGAATTGTTCACTGTTCGCTTCTTTGAGGAACCAAAAATGGTTCTTCTATGACACTGTTCCAAAAAATTTTTTTTTAAAAGAGTGCAGATGAGATCTTGGAGGAATCTTATAATTGAAGGTTTGTTCTTCTGGCAAGTTTTACCAGGTCTAACAATCAAAATATTTACCTCATACTAAGATCCAAAGACATCAGAGGAGCTACAAAGATCTTGAGGGTGTTGGAGAACTTCACGTCACAAAATGACTATTTTTTTGTGGTCTGTCTTGAAGTAAAAGTTTTTGCAATGGCTAATAGACAAAATCCGCACACTTTGATGAGTGATTTACTTCTTTTGCTCTCATTGATAGCTCTTTGCTGTCATGCACGGTTGAGGTTTTACAGATTTATGATCTCAAATACTTCCAGAGAAAACAATCATCCCAATAACATCTTCAGTACCTCCTGTGTGAACTGACAGATTTGTGAACACGTGCAAATGACCCACAAAAAATTCATACCGTGTTGATATCCGCTTACTTTTTTAATGGCTCGACATTGTAATTTTAGCGTTTTATGAGCAAATGCACCATTTGACGGCTGGGATAAAACTAAACTCGCCAGTTTAAATAATGGAGCCTGGAGGGATCATTTTTGGGATATACTTTTGGCATTTAGCACAATGGACTATTTTTTTAACATTTCGATTTACTCTTTTTGTGGGTTTCCTGTTTTACTATAAGATGCAATTTAGCTCTGATATAGTGTTTTTGAATAAATTTTAACTTGCAATTTAATTTATAAGTACATGCAATTTTTGGTAGTGCACTTTTACTTTAATTGCTTATATTTTTGTGCAAAATAAATAATAAAAACACTCTAATAATATTTTTTATAATATTTAAAGACCGAATTAATATTTAGGAATGCACAATATACATTTTTGCCACTGTACTTACATTTACAGCTCTTTAAACCTGTATTATTATTATTATATTTAAAAACCTGAATATTATTTAGGGACACACAATATGCACATTTCTGCTAATGTTGATTTGTCGTACATTGGAAGCAGATATCAAACATGTTTTTCCAACTCTAACATTTACTACTATGCCCATTTGTGAAAATATTTTCTGCACAATAAATCATTTTGATGCCTGATTTTAATTAAAATATAAACATATAATGTAACTGTAATGATTTATAATACCAATCATCATATCAGCTATCAACAATGTCCAAAATTTCTGTATTGTGTATAGCTAATATTATTCTACTGTACAGACATATCACAAAAATAAACTTTTAAATGAGGATTTCTGTAATAAATTGATCTTTTAATGCAAACTTGTCCATGTAAAGTCAACAGATTCAATTTAACAAGCATGATATCAAGTACATCCATGTGCATCAAATTTATCCTCAATGTCCCACATTAAAACTGTCATTGACAAGCATTTTGGCTCCGACAACAAACACGTTACATCTGATCAGCTTTGAGTGCACGAGTCAACGACAACACGAGCATTACCATGGAGACCAACAATTATTTGTATTTACAAAAATAGGTCCGGGAGGATGAGAAATGCTCAAGCTGTATTTGGAGAGCACTCCACATGCATTACCAGAAGCCAGTTCTGCCCGGGAGAGTCTGAATGTCGCCCAATTACACATCTTGTTCCCTGCTGTAGAATCTTGTAGCTGTTCTTGGAAATCCTCTGCCTGCTCCAAATCCTCACATGCTTCTGCTGCTACTCCGAAAATAAAATGGAGAAGGCCATGATGATACAGCAACACGCCACATAAGGGCTTTTGCGCTCACCTAAAAGGTAACGTAAAGGATCATTAACAAAAGAAAAAATAACAAAAAAATAAATCATATATATAAAAAAAACATACATGAGCTTTTATGGCATTACTCACCTATTCTTGCACATTTCCAGAATATTCCAAGGAATCTGAGGGCAAAAGGAAAGGGATTACACTTAATGCTTGAGCAGATATAATTTAAAACAATTAAAAATGTGGACTGAAATCATAAAAAAACAGCTCTGGCCCTTTCAGGTTTTAAATTAATTTAAATATTGTTTTAATGTGATCAACTGCAAGACACTTTTGCAAAAAGGTTTTATATTTAACAATTATTAAACCATTTCTTGTATGCAAATAAACAAACTTTTGCCCATGTTCAAGACAAAATGCTTATTAATGTATGGGACTGCATCATTACGTCAGGATCGTTTATAGCCTTTTCTCACAGCAGCTAGAATAGGGATGTAACGATTACCGGTTTGACGATAAATCATGATAAAATTCCCCATGGTTAGTATCACTGTTTCATATTTTAATTATTAAAACTGTATACGATTACCGCGATTTGAACAACTCATGATAAATAAATGCTATACAGCATAAAGCACAGTTTTTAGTAACAGTGTCACGTGCGCACAGCAGCAGAGTAGTTTAGTTTTGAGTGAAAATAGGCTGGAAAAGCTGGGAGGTTTTAAAAGAGTGCTGAGGGAATTATACAAATGAATATATGAATTAATTAATTATATGAATGCACCTCTGAAGGTTCTGACTGTCTTCAGAAATGATTCGATGGCATTTTGTTTTCATCCTCGCTCCGTGTAATACCTAAAGGAACTGTTCTTAATCGCAATACTGCTCTGTCCACGGAGTTTACGGGAAACAGCTGTTAATTAGTGCCACCTAGAGTCAGAGACTGGATTTACAGAGACTTATATTTACATTCAGTCTGTGTGCAGTCTCAGTCTGGCCAAAAATGGACCGAATTTGCATGCCCCGCTGTAAATATTGACCGGTTGATGAAAAACAAGCTTATGTGGATTCTACACATTTAAACAATTCAGATAAGTTATCTAGAACTATTTATGGAGCAGATAAAATACATATAACCATTTATTAATCAATTATCATTTTGACTTAACCCTTTTCTTTATTTAAAAGCTGAAATGTGAGGTTTACCTCGGTTTTTATGAAACTTTTTCAAAGCTTTATTTGAACATTTACATTAGATATTTGAACATGCTATTAAACTGTTCTCAGTCAAGCAAGGAAGATAATTCCGCACACGGCTGCAATTCCAGGTTTTCAAACGGAGATGGCGACAAAGAGGCAAAACTTACAGACTGCAGCTTTAAATAGACAAAAAATGACCTGGAAATCAATTTAAATAACTTTTAGTATGCAGTAACTCTAGTCATATAAAACGCAATTTCCCAACAACAAAATTATGGCCGGTGAAAATGCTGAGTAAGCAAAAAAGTTAATGTCAAGCCCTGCTACTGACACATTTGACCAATTTAATGAGTCCTTGCTGAATAAAAGTATTCACTTCTTTACTTTTTAACAGTAGTGTACATATATTTGTTTTCCTGGAAGAGAAAGACTGTAATTGTGTATATCTTTTAAATGCTGATTTAGCAGTACTAGAATTGAGCTTTGATGTCATGGCTTAAAATAAGACTATACGAGTAAAAGACAAAGCAGCGGGCCGCAGTCTCGTGTCTGCCGACTGCTCGTCTAGGAAGCGTGAAGCAGAAGATTACAGAGGGCAGAACTACAGATGACTGACGAGCTTCAGAGGGCCTGAAATGTCACAACAGACGCCTGACAGAGCGGAGATCTACGAGCAGACGGGCATCTGGCCTGAACAGAAACAACAAACAGGTCAGCGAGAACATGCACTGTCAACAGCCTGCGCAGACCCCTGGGAACAAAACCCAGCCTCCGTTTCCCCACGTCAAACAAAGCTTTAACACATTTCTCCAGTAAACGCTCTTTAGGTTTCGCAGCCTTGGCATTTGCAACAATCCACAACCTAATATTTGATGTCCTTTCAGACGATCAGTTACTTTGTGACACACAGGCAAAGCTGCAAGTTTCTGCCCATGCGTACATTAAAGTAATTCACTATAAACGCCAAAATGGACATCTTGGAAGTACGTCAGTTGCTGGTAACAAACAAGGCTCGCTTGTATGCCGTTTCAGGGGGTGCGAAATAAAACATTACTTTAATATGTAGCAACTCTGGCTAATTTGTCTTGGCTAATGCATGTGTTTGTTGGGAGCAGATCGCTGGATGTGAATTATCTCCTTCATTTCCTGCTCCTGTCATGTGGAGTCCAAACATGTGGTGAACATCTTGTTGCTCGAGTTCGACGGTCACTTTATTTCACAGCCGTATCCCCAAAACAAACGCTGACCAATGACACTCAACTTAGATCAAATAAATTAAGAATGTAAATAAATTAAATAGGAGTTTATTTTTTGTTAACTCTTTGGCCATGAGAAAAATATCTTGGCATTTTACTGATTGTTTCTGGGAATTAAAGATTTTTCTTTTGAAGTGTTTGTATAAAACCATAAAACAAATCCAGGCCTGTTTGGACAACATCTTTAACCTTTAAACCACCAGTCCTTTGGTGCTTCGAGGAATAGTTCAGCCAAAAATGAAAATTTGCTGAAAATGTACTCCAAGCTGTAGATGAGGAGTTTGTTTCTTCATCAGATTTGGAGAAATTTTGCATCGCATCAGTGTCTCAGCAATGGATGCTCTGCAGTGAATGGGTGCCGTCAGAATGAGAGTCCAAACAGCTGATAAAAACATCACAAAAGCCCATCCTCTGTTGTCCTCTCACATAAAAATTACTCGACATATTTGTTTAGAACTGTTTTTGCTTGTAAACTATGCTTGATTTGTGCATATTTCTCTCCTGATTCAGACGAGGTGATTTTTTTTACTGGCTACAGGACAGTTTGAAGTTAAAATCGTCTTAGTGATGGATTTGTTTCTTACAAATATCCAGCTTTTCGCTTCTCCAGATGTTAACTGATGGACTGGAGTGCTGTGGATTACTTGTGATGTTTTTTATCAGCTGTTTGGACTCTCATTCTGACGGCACCCATTCACTGCAGAGCATCCATTGGTGAGCAAGTGATGTAATACTGAATTTCTCCAAATCTGATGAAGAAACAAACTCATCTCTGTGTTGGATGGCTTGAGTAATGTTTACTATATAAATATGTGGATGGCAGTAAACATACCCTGTTTTGTTCTTATCCAGCAGGCTGGGAGCGAGAGCTCGTATATATGCGCAGGTGCAGATGAGCAGTAAGATGACCGTTAACAAACTCTGGAAATTAAATATGGCAGACTGCAAGAGAAAGAAAGAAGAAATGAATAATTATTCACTTATTAATAAACAACTAAACTTATAAAACACTGTAACCAAAACAAAAAAGTGGAATAATTAATGCACATTTAAAAAGTTTCAAATTGTTTAGATATAAATGGTTTAGTTTATACTTTGTTAAACTGACTATAGAAAGAGTAACGTGTTTAGGAAAAACCATGACATTAGTTTTAGCATAACAACAATGTATTCGTTTTAAGCTTAGTGTTGTTGAGTAATTGGTAATTTAAAGCAGTTTTTATATATATAAAATAAATTTAAAAATCTACAGTGATCTAGTGATATGTATAGTAGTCCACAGAAAATATTACTTTACATGTATTCTAGCAGTGTTTTCTATGTCTACGTTATGACATCTTGTGCATGATTTACAACTTCTTCTGTATTTTAAGATGTTTTGATTTTATAGGCAACCGTCCAAACTGATAAATTATTTCAACTGATTTAACTCAGACATTAGAATCCATAAAGCTTTAAAAATTAATAAAAAAAGAAAGTCCATTTGTGACAATCGTCTTTCCTATATCTTTCATCTTAATTTTGTGATTGCAGTTTCTATTTTTGTTATTATTTATTGCATTAAAAGTATTTAATTAACAAAAATATATACATATTTTTCAATATTTTTCAATGCATTAAATGTTTCCCAGGGCAGAATTTATTTGTTATTTATTTGATCACAAATACATATTAGTACAATTTAAAATAACAGTTTTCTGTTTTGATGTATTTTAAAATATAATTTATTCCTGTGATGGCAAAACATAATTTTCATCTTAACTTTGTACCTATAACTTTTATCTTAACTGTCTATGTATCTATGCATTTTTTGAAATGACTTATTTTTTGTGCATTTGATAAAAAGTTAAATTCTCCCCAAGGCAGCTTTTGTTTGTTATTTGATCAAAATAACATACAAATTTCATTATTATAAATTATTATTAAAGTAGTTTGTAATTTATTCCTGTGATGGCAAAGCTGAATTTTCAGCAGTTTTTTCACAATAACTTTTAGAATATAATTATGTGTTTGCATAAATCACATCTAATCGCCATAAAAGACGTATTATGTTGCAGTTTGATGAGTTTAAGGCCCTGTTCTCTCTGCCACATCACAACCGTAGCAGTAACGTTACTGAATACAGTCAAATATTGTACAGAACAGATTGAAGTAAATATTGAATATACAGAAATCATGAATGACAGCACAGAATAGTGCAGAACAGACCGATGTTGACACAGATTCGCTGCTGTCTGTTGTTTATATTCCTACAGCACTCTGTAGACTGTACAACTTCTCCTGATATCGCTTTCACTTTCACTGCACCGTGGACGGATATATCGCTAAATCTGACAGAACGCGACGACATACCGGCGAATTCAATCTGACTGCTCGTTTCTACTTAACTCGTATTAACTTTTCCAAAATAGCAGTTTTACACTTACCATCTTGATATCCCCGGCCAGCCAACTCACACTTCCGGTGTAGGGTGGAAATGACGTCACCGGTACGGCAGCCTGGAAGCGCGAAGCGTCGAAAAGCCGGATGTGAGAGGGAAGTGAAATCTGCAGAAGTGTGTTAGTTTGAATTAAAATTAATTTAACATACAACAGCCATTTCCTTTCGGAATGAGGTGAGATTTTGCATGTGTAGAGCGCGCTGTGATCATGATGTGAGGGAAACGCACTTGTTTATGATAAATATGTTGTTATATGTATTCTCTGTTGAAATGCTTATCAGTTTCCTGTCATAAACAAAACACAAACTGGTATTCTTACGTTGTTTATAAAACGATGCTCTTAAAATATATAAACAATCAAGAAGTAAGCAAACAGGAGAGTTGAAAATCCTATATGTCATATTTAGCAGAAATATAGGAGCAACTTTGAAGAGGGTTTTGTTGTCAACATGTTATTGACCTTGTGTTTGTTTTGATTCTACATAAAGCACCATGGTAACCATATAGTTAGTATTATTGTTACAAGAAAATTATAATATTAATAATAAATAATTAAATAAATAACAATATTATATAAACAAATTTATGTATGGCTAATATAATAATGTTAAGTGCAGTGACCACATCAAATTAAAATTACAAAAGTGATTTTATATGCACAGAATGCATATTAAATGCAAGTAAAGTGTCTACTTTAATGTTTCAAATAACTTGTGAAGATAAAATGTCAAAATATGGGTTCAAACGTCAATCAGTTTAACAGATAAATTTATGTAAAAATGAAACAACATTCTTATCTGACCTTTATATACTACAGTATATAAAAGAATAAGTGATCGTACTAAGTTTTATTATATTTTAAATTAGCGAATTTCTCGCTAACAAATGGCTAAAACCTAGCGGTTTGAAGGATAACGGCAAAGATTGGAATTAATTCATTGGAATTAATCGTTTAAATGACAGTTAATTAGTATTTTGGGGCTACACTGTGATCCAAATAGAGTCTTATAATGTCATCTAATGATTCTTGTAAATATGCCTTGCAAGATTTTATGATTTAGAAACTATTGTTAAACTAAATGATTTTTTCATGGTAAAAATGTATGATCGCCAATATTTTTAGCTCAGAAAAAATCATTAATGTATGAAAAAAAGATTAAAGCTGTAATAAAGTTTTATTATTTTATATATAGAAACATATAACCGGCACAGAGCAGGACTGTCAATTCCTTTTTTCAACACAAATATGATAGCTTATGATAGATGTCATTCTACTGATCACACTGAGGCTTTTGTTGCAGAACTAGCCAGTGATGCTATTTAATGATTCTGTCGCTCTAAAATTGTGTGTATGGATGTATAAAACACAACACGTTTGTTTCAGCAATCTCTCTTCGTTGAGGATTAGGATTTCTTCCCTCTAAAAACTAGAAATTATGGGACCTATTATGTGAATGTAAGAAATTATATTTTGCATTTTGACAATATTTTCATAGAAATTAAAGCACTGTAATTTGGAAAAAAAAAAACATGACTAATGCAAACAAATATGTTTAATTTAAATGTAAAACATTTGTCATGGTAGTAGAAAATAATACTTTCTTTGGGACAAAATAAAAAATATGCAAAAATAAAATGTCCAAATATTTTTTAAATATATCCCACACTGTTCTTTAAGTTCTTTACTGCAGTAAGTTTAATTCAGTCATATCTTAAAAATAGAAGCTTCTCAGTCAATATTAGATGATGTTATTCAGGGGCGGTCCCCCTGACTTGTGGGGTCCCCCAAGGCTCTATTTTGGCCCCTTTATTGTTTTCTTTATATATGCTTCCTTTAGCCTCTATTTTTGAAAAGCATGGCTTGTATTATAATTTCTATGCAGACATACTCAACTTTATTTGCCCCTGAAGCACAAAAATGGTTTAGACTCCCTCTGTGCCTGTCTTTCTGATGTCAAAGCCTGGCTGGATATCTTTGAATTTTTTAAATCTAAATGAAAGTAAAACAGAGATCATTGTGTTTGGCTCTTCTGAAGTTCCAAACATTTCTCATTGAAATTCTGGTGTTTTATCTTCTTCAGTTAAATCATGTGTAAAAAAACTGGGGTGTCTTATTCGACAGTCCACTTCAATTTGATAGGGAAATATATTTAGTCGTCAAATCAAGTTTTTACCAACTGAGAGTGTTGGCTGAAGTGAAGACCTTCCTTTCTTTTAAGCACGTTGAAACTGCAATTCATGCTTTTATTTCTTCTAGAATTGATTATTGTAATTCCCTGTATCTGGGAATAAACAATTCTTCAATATCCAGATTACAAATGGTCCAAAACGTGGCTGCACGTCTTTTAACCGGTGTTTGCACATACGAACATATCACTCCTATGTTAATGTCTTTACATTGGCTTCCAGTGCGCTTTAGAATTGATTTTAAAGTGCTTCTGCTTGTTTTTAAATGGCCTCGCTCCCCCTACTTTTCTTGACTTGTTGCGTGAACACCATCCGGTAAGAACTCTTAGGTCTGCCAACCAGAGTTTTTTAACTGTTCCAAAGTCAAAATTAAAATCTAGGGGTGATCGAGCTTTTGCCATAGCCACACCTAAACTTTGGAGCGCTACCGATCCATATTAGAACTGCACCAACATTACATATTTTTAAATCAAAGTTAAAAACGTATCTCTTCGCTATAGCCTATGATTTGTGATGTCGTTTGTTGTGGTTTGCTTGGTTTGTATATTTTTATAAGTCTTTCTAGAGCATTGTACAGCACATTGGTCAGCTGTAGTTTTTTTAATTGTGCTTTATATATAAACTGAGACTGAGTTCTTCATGATTTTCATCACTGAAGAACCTAATTTTGTTTGCACCACTGTGCAGGAAAGAAGCACAGTTCTTTTTTTTTTCAGGGTTACTTGTGCACAGTGTAAAACCTGATAAGTTAAGAATACTCAAAACATTTGAGGAAACGTATTGCCTCTAAAAATTTGAGTAAACAAATTCTTTTTTTTTTTTTAAGTTAGTAGAGCTTAAAATGTTTATGGCAAGTTTATGATCCCACCCCACTCATCACAAAGATAACCATATACAACTTGCTTCCATAAACAGCACATTCTTTCATATCTTTACAGTTAAGTGCAAGTTAGCAGCACACTGTCTCGTGCCAATATAGTTATCTAAAGGACTCACAACGCTTGCATGTAAATAGTCAAATAACTTGCAGTATTTATATCCTCAACCTAACCACAGGCTCTACTCTTAACCACAAC